>NC_056727.1:1088915871-1088983371 GCF_019279795.1 Protopterus annectens | reverse complement strand
AAGTATATATCCATAAAACAAGAAACATAAGCGCTTTCGTCTGGCATTTGCCAAATTTTTGTTTTTTGGCAAATGCCAGACGAAAGCGCTTATGTTTCTTGTTTTATGGATATATACTTCTTTTGTGATTTTTACATGTGAATAAACTGTTTGAAGGATTATTGATCGTGGTTTGAAGGATTACTTATCGTGGTGAGAGTTCCTGGGTTCCAGCCCCATTGTGCTTTTTGGTTCGTGGAGTTTGATTTTGTGTTTCTTTCGTAGTTTATTTTACTTAGCATACCCCTTTACATCAGAAGAATGAAAGGAACATGCTGAAAGGGGTATATACTGTTACTTCAATTGCAGCTGAGCTATGATTTTCCCTCCATATTTGCCTCGCAGATTATCTGCAGTACCTAGGCACCTGTTGGCAATTTGAATGTATTGCATATCCAGTTATCTTCATTCTTTAACTAAATATTCAAGAGACTGACATTTATTTATATTCAAAAGAATAGCTTAATTTAATAACTTTATGTTTATTAGATGTGCTGCTTAGTCAGCATAATTAAACTGTAATGAGGTAATATGTACTAGCATAATTAATTTGTTTAATAATAGGTATATCAAGTTGTTGACTGTGAACAATTATTTTGGCAACTTAGGTTGCTCTAAATTATTTTTAGGAAAGAGAGAAATGCTAACAGCATGTCAAGTAAAAGCAGTAACCTCTAAATTATTTTTAGTTAAGACAGCAATGCTAACAGTATGTCAAGTAAAAGCAATAACATCATTAAGGTATTATAACTGTAGCTTATGGCAATAAGAATTAATATGTATGTTCTAAATTAAAGAATTATGACATATTTAATTACTGCCATTTTATTAACTGTAATCCATTACCTTTCTCTTCAGCAAATTATCAGTTACTGGAGACTATGAGAGAAACAGATTTAATTTTAGATAAAATCATGGGCTCTCCTGTAAATCAGGACTGCTAGTTTGACTCTTAAAATGCAGGGGCACTGCTTAAAGACATTGTTATGTAGGGTACTACATTTTTATTTAATGGCACAGCTATAATAAATTAAGAGAAATGTATTAGGATACCAGTCACATATGTGCAGACATGAGAAATGGAGCAGATTTACTTTCAGGTTATTGCACCTTATTTTAAGCAAGTTTATAATTATATGTTCACAACATGATTTTACTTTATAGGTTTATTCTATAGCTTGGGAGGATACAATACTACTTGTGTTAGTGGATCTATGGGAGCTTGAGTACTGGCTGCAAAAAGTGAAAACTTTCATTTCCAAAGGGGTAAAGATTTTAGTTTTCCACACACGAAAGCTCTTTTAAAAAAGGAGAATGCAGTGCTGAATATTTTTTTCTTTTTTTTTTACTCAAATGATTTTTATTTTGATGAAATACAATTATTTAATACATTCATAACATTCAATAACTATTTACAGTATTTACATTCAGCCTGGCAAAAAGGATTCAGATAAAAACATTTGTAGTTAAATAATAAGTTAATATATAAACTATGTTAGTTAGGAAGAGTTTGGTTCCATCTGTACGGTACCAATCAAGTTCAAAACTTTCCACAATGGACTATTAACCAATGGCTTAGGAAAAGTTCTTAACTTTTTAGCTCTTTTCTCCATTAGTATGCATTTCTTCAGTGATGATAGGAATTCCTCCATTGTGGGTGCTACATTAGAGTTCCATCTTCTAGTTATACATTTTCTGGCCATTGCTAACATTGTCCACAAGAAATACAGGTCATCTTTCTTCATATTATTACTATTAACAACATTCAATAAAATTAAATATTTTGTCAAAACAAATATATCAGTATAGATAGCTTGAAGAAATGTGTTAATCTCATTCCAATATGGTTTAATATTAGTGCAGTCATAGAAAATTTGAGACCAGTTAGCATTAGTGGACAGATGACATCTCCAACATAACTTGCTGTTTGTAGGGTTCATTTTTGAGAGTTTCTCAGGTGTCAAAAAGGATCTCTGTAGAAATTTCCAATGAAAAATCCTCCAGAATTCTGAATAAGAAGTTAGTTTAACTGAAAATAAAATGTTTGTTTTATCTTCATAGGTTCATAGGGAGGTACTAGGCTATTGGCCCTAGGGCCTATATAAGCCTAGCCAAGAAGGTACCCTGGCTTTCGCCACCCAAGAAAATTATTTTCCTGTGCCACTGTCGAGCAGAGCCACAGAAGTGACAGGGTGAATTTGCTATTTCCCATCCAATCATCAAGGTTATTCTTGAAGAGTGCTAATGAGGAGCTTTGTTTGATATAGAAAGGTAGTTTGTTCTGGAGTATGGGAAGTCTCTGTGAGAGGAATCTATCCCTCCAGCATGTTCTGTTTATTTTGGTGACAAGGTTTAGGTCCCTAGAGCATGTAGCTCAAAGGGATTGAGATTTCTTTAAGTGGAGCATGTCCAATAGCTCTGGGTTTGACATAGCTTTGTATGTTAGGCAGAGATCACCTCTGAGTAGGCGATATGCGACGGAGTTGCATCAATATATCAATATATCCATTGATAATGATACTTGAAACCCTTTAGTTAGGTATTGTCAGTAGGAATCTTTAGGAGCTGTCTTATAGACAATTAAAGTGTTATATAGATATGATAATTCATTCTTAACATTGATATTATTATATAGAATTAAAAAAATCCAGTTTATAATTTTTGGTACAGTTTTGAAGGATGATATGTATTATTCTACATGGATCCTTAGTGTATGCTGTGACACTCTGAAAAACCAACCGGTCATTAGTGGATAAGCCATAAGCTGACAATATACTTTGTGTGTTCAAAGCTTGTTGGTTTTCAATCCATTGCAACCAACAAAAAAGGTTGCTGTTTTCCCATAAACCAAAAACCTTTCTATGTGTTTTATCAGGGAAATCCCTTGTAATAGTGAATGGTATTAAAAATCTATGCTGCAGTTTTATATCTAGATTTGTGTTAATGAATTTTCTAAACACATCGAAATATTGTTTATTAGCGTTAGTTTAGTTAATTTTGTTGCACTATACTGTAAATTTAAACTTAAATAGTACCATGTCTTATCTTTGCCAGTTACCAAGGCATTTTTTGATAAATAATTTTCATTCATTAGTATAATGGAGTGTAACTGTTTCCAGTTGGAAGAGTATCTAGGATTTATCCAATTCATCACTATTTTAATTATACATGTCTTTATATAAGTTTCAGTCTCTAGGACTTTTAACCCCCCTTGTTCCCATTTTTTGATATGATGAGAATAATGCCACTCTATTTCTTTTGGGGGTATCATAGGAATTTCATCAGAGTTGAAGTGATTTCTTTAAGGATTTTCTTTCCTTGTAGAGGTATAAGGGCTTGTGCTATATATAATATTTTAGGTAACAAAACCATTTTTATCAGTTGTAACCTATCATCAAATTTTGTAAACAAATTATTCCATTTGCTTATTAATGCCTTGATTAAGTCTATGGCTTTAGCATAGTTAAGCTGTAAGGTTTCCTCTATATTCTTACCTAGGACTATTCCTAAATAGTCTAGAGTTGAAACTTGGTTTCCAATAATATGATTAACTGGAACCTGTATATATTTTTTATTTAATAATAAATATTTTGATTTAGATTTGTTGAACAAGAGTCCTGAGATTTTTTTGGAAATTTGTTGTTACTATATCCACTTCACCTAACACTTCCTTAGGGTTGGGTAAGGTAAGTAAGACATCATCAGCAATCATCATTATTTTAGATATATATTGGTCATATATATTTATACATCTTATCTTTGGGTTATTATGCATTAAAATGGCAAGTATTTCTATGGCCAGAGCAAATAGGATAGGGGACATGGGACATCTATGTCTAGTACCTCTAGTGATTTGGATTGCTTTGGAAGTAAAGGGACCTAATTTGACATATGCCACATTATTTTTATAGATTTTTTATCATTGTTATAAAAAGGGGGAAATCAAATAACTGTAAGACTTTAAATAAATAACCCCAATTTAAGGAGTCATATGCCTTTTGAATATCTAGATCTATTATCAATGCTTCATGAATTCCTCTATTGAGGTAATCTATCAGTGTTAATACTCTTTTAATATTATCCTGCGTATGCCTGTTATGTATGAAACCAGTTTGGTCTTCATTTATTATTTTAGATATGGATATTTTCAATCTATTGACAATAATTGACATAAATAGTTTATAAACATTATTCAACAAAGAAATTGGCCTACGTGAGTTGCAATGATTAGGGTCCTTATTCTCTGTTAATATAGGGGAAATTAGAGAATATCTCCAAGAAGGAAGAATATTTGCTAATGTTTGAACTTCAAGAAAGGTTTTATGTAAGAGAGAGTTTATAGAAGAAGGGGAAAATCTATTAATTTCAATAATTAAGCCATCTATAACAGGTGCTTTATTAGACTTACTTTCTATAATGCCATCTATAATTTCCTTTTGAGAAATAGGTTTTTGTAGATCTAACTTACGTTCCTCAGAAATTATTGTTATGTTGGGAACTATATTCTCTAACTTCCTCTCACATTCATTTGTGCTTATTTTATTTTTCTGATGTTCTGCATAATGATAATTAAAAGCCTTCAGAATGTCCCCTATGTCTGAGACTTTTTTCTTTTCCCTTCATGAAAGTTACTATCAATGTTATTAATTTTTGATTGTACCTTAACTTTCATAGATAAGTTATGAAGATGCTTAGGAGAGGTAGCATAAGAATTTAATTTCAGTTTTTCCATAATTAAATTAGTTTTATGGGATAATATTTCATTGTATTTCTTATTTGCTTCTTCTATTTTCTTCTTATTATCTGTAGCAATTAAGTTCTTATTAGATTTAAGAGATAATATTTGATTTTGGAGTAGCTGTAACTCTGAGTCTAGTCTCATTCTTTAAATTTATTTTTGTACCAGCTAATGGTTTTACCATATAGACAGGCCTTAAGAGAATCTCAAACTATAATTGTGTTTGCTTCAGGTTTATAATTAATCTCTAAGAAAAGCTGAAGTTCAGAAGTTATCCAAGATTTAAATTCTTTAATTTTTGTGATGTATGAAGGAATCATTGAAGTAATAACTAACTGATTGAATTCCAAGTGTATTGTTAACAACAGGGAATTATGATCTGAAAAGGGACAAGGTTGTATTGAAAAATTCAAGATTTTAGAATAAAGATCTTGTGAGATATAAATTGTATCTATTCTAGTTTGGGTACCATGTCTATAGTCTTGGTGTAAGAATAGTAAAGAATGTGGCCCCAAAGCATTAAATGTGTCATTTAATTTAAACATTTCTGTCCATTTCTTTAACTGTTTGGCTGAGGACGATAGTCTAGGAGATTTCTTATTGGTAGTTTCTGTAATATCTGTGATACAATTGAAATCACCTCCTAGTATAATATTACCCTTAGAAGTAGTTGTAATAAAGTCTAAGTGTTTCTTAACTAGTCCAACCCCCATACCTGGGAACCAGTATAAATTAACCAGGGTCCAAATGCTATTGTTAAACTTAAGTATAACTAAGGCCATGAGTCCATTATATGCATGTTTGTAAATAATTTGGGGATTTAAGAAAGTCTTTCTCCATAGAATTGTTATTCCTCTGATCTTATTTTTTATAAGAAGAGTGAGCAAGTATTGTGTATTCCTTAGGGTCCAGCATAAATGTGTCATTTATTTTAAAGTGTGTCTCTTGAAGAAAAACTTCTTGAGCCTTGTTTAGTTTAAGATACCTTAGTAGGTTAGCTCTCTTATATGAGTTGTTTAAGCCATTAGTATTTAAGGATATCAAAGTTCAATACATATCAGAATTCTTTAAAGATAACAAATAATAAAGAAACTTGCATTAATGGAATCCTGTATACATAATACTCTTCCTGAACAGACACCTGAATATCAGTTGTTATATTTCTATTTATCTCAATCCAAATAACTTTCCCCATGAAAGATAGAAGTAAAACAATTTTATCAGGCATTTCAAAACTAGAAAAACAGTTAAATATCAAAAAACTTGCATATTTCCCTCTGATATAAACTTTAATGCACCCTATACATGGAATGAGATATATTCCTAGTCCAGCAAACAAAACCTAATCTGCTAGAATACCTATCCCAGCCATCAACCTTTGTTGGTTCAAGCTCATTAAAACAAAGTAAAAAAATGTAGAATATATTATAAATTAAGAGAAAAATAGTAGTGATAAACAGCTAATCAGACATTGATTCCAGTTAGGTTTTAGAGATAAGTTACATACACTTTTATTAGAAGCATTAAACATTTATACAGTAATTATTCACTAAGGAAGCAAGAGACATATTAGGATATATATAATCTGAATTTAGTGCTTAGACTAAGGAAACATTAGCTTTATTAACAATGATTACCCAAAATACCTAAGCATGTCATCTGTATTAGTTCTAATGAAAATTTCAAAATGGCAGAACAAATCAAAGAATCATTTAGCATTTGTAATTACTTGCCCTGTGAATACATATTATCATGACAAACTCCCACTAAATAAAAACTTCACAAGAACTGGGTGTTAGCACATAGTGAGTGTGTGTCATTCCCAAAAGATGTTAACATGGATTCTTAGAAATATTCCATAAGACATATTTGTCCTTAATTAACTCCTAAACTTTGGAATAGCAGATGTTTAAATGACTGACTAAAATCAATAATAATTAACTGGCATCAGTTAATATGACAAAAATTAGTAAAAAACATTGTTTATATAAAACTTAGGTTTCCTATTATATCCTCGAAGATGCACTTACCCGAATACATAAATGCTGACGCATCTTCGTCAAACCGCGTGATCATCCTGAAGCAGGAAATCTGAAACGTTGAATCATCATGGTTGCCCCTTCCATGGTATAGCTCCATAAGGTAAGTGTGCGATAGTTACGGACCTTAGGGTTAGGGTGCAGGTTAAGGTAAGTACATAGATGGCAATGAATGTGAGACTTAGTGTAGGGTTAGATGTTTTTGTTATGTGTATGTGTGTGGATTATTTATTTTGTTTGGGTATAGTTTGTTAAGGTAAGTGTGAGATAGTTATGGACCTTAGGGTTAGGGTGCGGGTTAAGGTAAGTGCATAGATGGTGGTATATGCAAGATTTAGTGTAGGGTTAGAATTAGGGTTTAGTTTAGGGTTAGAAGTAGGATTTTGGTTAGTGTATGTATGTGTTTATTTAGTTTGCTTGGGTAGGTAGTATGTAGCGGGTGGTGGGATAGGACAACTATGACAGAACGAGCATTTGAATTTCACGGTTTAGGGCATTCGGTGTATTCGCGGAATATGTGTCAGTGTTTATGTATTCGGTTACTAGGGCTTTCGAGCTTTCAATATGGACCCTAAAACTTACTATGGATAACAGGTCTAAAAAGTGAATGACTCAAAGACAGAATTAAGACAGAGATAGCTGTAAATATCTACCGTAGTAACAGGGTACTACTGAAACTCATAACTTGTTTGTTGTGTTATCACAAGTCATAGATATTACTGAGCTCTTTCTCTGTCATAAAGTGCTAATATACTAAAAAACCTGACTCTATAATAACTGAAAACGTGACATCTGAAACATAAGTAATATCTAAGATGCAATAAGAAAATCAACATATTAAATGCAAAGTAATTAGAGTGCAATCAAAATTATTCACATATATATTTGCTAGGATTTAGTATGGTGTTTGAGTATCCTTACAGTTATTACCATTAGTCATAAGCATTTCCTGTAAATGTATAAGCCTATACTAAACACTTGCTAAATGCATAGGAAAATTATTTAAAAATATCTATTTATAAAAAACTCCAATATATTCACTAGAAATAGTGGCTATAATTAACTGTTTACAAGAAAAAATAACATTTCTGTATATATTTGATCACAAAATATAGTCACTTTTATAAAAGGGAACCATGAATATGTTTGCAGACAGTGTAGCTCATAATTCTTATAAGAGAAGCCTACTATGCTATATTAACCAAACAGTCTTGCCATCCACAATTAGGCTTGCATATACACATCAGATATAATGTACTCTGATCTGCATGCATAGAATGCATGATATCATGAGCTAAGTAAGAAAGCTTCACTTCTTAAATTTCAAACTGACATTTTCCTGTCCAGCACACTACACAGTACAGTTTCCTGACCTCACTTTAACTGTATCACAAAGTCTGCTTATTTACAGTAACAAATGCAAAGTTTAAATGTCAGATACTTCTAAACAGTAAACTAACATTCAATACACAAGAAATCACCTCCAGATATCACAAACCACACAACACACCTAGAAAACAAAAAAAAAAACAGTTTCATACAGCCTTTTCCATAACTAAACTCTATATAACCGGCAAATTTAGAACATCTGAACACAGTCATTTAAAAGCATTCTAAAAAAAAACACACACCTCTCCCATTACATAATAACTTTCAGATCCCAGCTAAAGCTTCTAATTAATAGGCAGAACAGTCCATGCATTCTTGTCATCATTCTTATTTTAAATACAAAGTCATTTTCTGAAGCAAGCACTTACCTGGTACACCAAGCACGAATGATCCGTATCACAGAGACATTCAAACAGCTACGGACATCTAGCAATAAACCATTGCTGCTAAGTAAATATGCAAGATATACATACTGCTAAAAATACAGGAAACATAGTGTCTCTGCCTAATTCAAGTTGAATAGAGCAAGCCCGTTGCCAATGAGAGTGAAAACAGTACTTTAACATTAAACTTTACAGAAAACATAACTTGTAACCATTTAAAAAACTTGTGCCATAAAACCTACATACATATAACTCTGAGAGAGACCCAATTTATGTCAAAAGCTGGCAAACATTTGTTCAAACAGGTACCAATATTTATTCTGGAACCATCATAAGTTATAAATATTAACGAAACTAGTTAATATATACTAAATTATAGATATGCCCTGTTATCCCATGTATCCAAAACAGTGTTGATAAATAATCTAAGCAGTGACTATGCCTGTGTAATAACTCAGAAGAACATTTAGCAGGGCAAAGGGCTATATATTATTTGAAATAAAGCATGTCATCTTAAGCTCATAAAAGCAAAGATAGCTTACTGTTCAATTATATCACTCAATAAACCAATAATATACTAATATACTAAAAAAGCATAAACAGTTATTTAATTTGTATATGAACAAAAAAAGTATAGAAATGAAAAAAGCAGAAAGAGAAAGAAAAACAATAAGAAAAATATTGTCATGACATACCTTACTTGAAGATTTAGCAAGTATAAAACAAATTAAAGTCCAGTTGCAGTAGATGTTTTGAGAGATTTAGTGGGAACAGCAATCTTTGACTCAGTTTTTTGATTTTTTTCTTTTTAACATCAGTCCAAGAAGATTTATCAGTAACTCTCTTCAGAGATGCAGATGCCCATTCCATATCTTCATGTAAGGAAATAATGTTATTGTTTTTAATAAAGGCAGTGGCTTCCTCTAGGGCATTAAATTATCTCATTTCATTCTGATATAGGATGTTTGTTCTGGCAGGAAAGACAAGCTGAGTTTTGATATTATTCTGCTTTAACAGTTTTATTAATGGTCAAGCTTTTTTCCTCTGTTCCAAAATCCTGGTAGAATAGTCACTAGCAAACCTAATTGGGTTTTGATTAAATTTTAATGGACTTTTCCTCCAGACAGATTTTAGGACCAACTCCTTGTCCAAATAAGATAGAAACTTTATGACTATTGATCTGGGAGGAGTAGAGGAGGATTTTGACACTGGCTTTCCTAAAGCTCTATGAGCCCTTTCAATACCAAAGGACAGAACCTCCTTTAAATCTAAAATCTTTGAAATCCAGGTATTCAGGAAAGAAATTATATCTTCTCCTTCAACTCTCTCAGGGATGCCAAAAATCCTTATATTTGACCTTTTCTCCCTGTTTTCCAGGTCATCCACTTTATTGAGAAGCCAAATGTTTTGTTTGATGAGAAAATCCTTCTGGCTTTCTTCTTCCTTCAGTTTTCCATCAAGATCATTGGGCGGCGCAGTGGTGCAGTGGTTAATGCTGTCGCCTCACAGCAAGAGGTGCTCTGGTTCGATTCTCGGCTGGGGTGACTTCTGTGCAGAGTTTGCATGTTCTCCCTGCGTTCGCATGGGTTTCCTCCAGGTACTCTGGTTTCCTCCCACATTCTAAAAGACATGCTTCTGGAGCATTTCTCCCCGGGCCTCCACTGAAAACAGGATCTGTGGAACCTAGTCAGACTTTCCCAGTCAACAAATGTTAAATAAATAGAATTAAATCATTATGGATGCTTCTAAGTGTGTTGTTCTGGATTGATGCTGCTGTATAAGTTCCTTGAGAGAATCTGTTTATTTCTGACAATTTTCCTTGAGGTTTTGTGAATTCTCCTTAAAATCATCCATTTTTAGTGAGAGTTCTTGTAGAGCAGATGCCACAAGTTGCATTTCTTTTTTTAAAGCCATGTCAGAATGAGAAGTCTTCGAAGTGCTCATCTCCACAAATGATATATTCTCCTTTATAATTTGACAGGAAAAAAAATTTCCTAAGTTCACCAAAGTTACTAATAATATAGTTTATACTTTTATCTATCAATTCTAAGTGTTTTTGCTAAAATAAAATAAGTTATTGCCTGATTTTTTATACTAGTTTCATGGAGCTCTGAAAAACTGCTGCTATCAGTTGGCCATCTTGGCTCCGCCCCGAATAATAATATTTTTTTCTTTTGAGGTTTTAGCAGTAGTGGTTTAAGTAAATCTTAACCCTCGCCTCTAAATTTTGTACTAAGCTTTGATTTATCTGTTCATCAGGTGTTTACTTATTCCATACTGGAGAGCATTAAATTAGTGATTGTTTTATATATATATATATATATATATATATATATATATATATATGTATATGGGTTACTGTTGCTACATCAACAGCCCATTCCATCGAAACCAACTTCACCAACATGGCAGATCATCGACAACTGAAGAGCTGATGTTTCCCACACGGTACGTCACCATTTGGCCATCAACCTGAAATTTTCCTTTACCCACATGGCAGTGCGTTCTCAGAGTTGGAATATTTATTAAGGGGGAGTGTGGGGGGGTGAAGCCTACACACATTGTTGGCTTTGTTTTTCTGGTGGTTTTTGATGGCTGATGGCCAAACGGTTGCTTGTGGGAAATGTCGGTTCTTCAGTTGTCGATGATCTACCGTGTTGGTGAAGTTGGTTTCGATGGAATGGGCTGTTGATGTAGTAATGGTAACCCATATCTATATCTATATATATATATATATATATATATATATATATATATATATATATATATATATATATATTTTAGCATATTTTGTTATAGAGTCACTTCACATTTCAGTGCTCTTATGACACAAACACTTTTTCATGTCAATTATGGAAAGGTAGGTTGTATTTTATTTTCTTAACTTTCTTTGGTTACTTTTTTTCTAGCAGTGGAAGTATCATAGATGTCATGATTGGGGCATGGGTTTTAATTCTCCTGCCTCCTGGTATAGTAATAGTATTTTAGCATTAGTCATTTTTTTTATTATGCATCTCTTTTCTAATTGTTTTGTTATTATTTATATAGGACTTTAAGCATAATTTGTGACAGTGAAGACAGTCATCAAAAAGTGGAGAAAATATAGGACAACAGTGGCATTGCAAAGAACTGGACGTCCCTCCAGAACTGATGAAAAGACAAGACAAAATTTGGTCAGGGAGGCTGTCAAGAGACCTACAGCAACACTGAAGGAGTACTACATGTGACAACAATCTCCTGTATTCTCCATATGTCTGGCCTATGGGGTAGGGTTACAAGCCTTTCCTTACCTTTCCTTACACAGAAAAACATCCAGGCCAGGCTAAAATTTGCAAAACAATACATCAAGTCTCCCAAAAGCATGTGGGAAAATGTGTTATGGTCTGATGAGACCAAGGTTGAACATTTTAGCCACAATTCCAAAAGGTACATTTGGTGCAGAAACAACACTTTGCATTACCAAATGAATGCCATCCCCATAGTGACACATGGTGGTGGCAGCATCATGCTTTGGGGTTGCTTTTTTTCAACTGGAATTGGGACTTTTTTCAAGGAGGAGAGAATTATGAACAGTTCCAAATACCAGTCACTTTTAGCCCAAAACCTTCAGGTGTCTGCTAGAAAGCTGAAGATGAAGAAGAATTTCACCTTTCAACATGACAGTGACCCCGAGCATACATCCAAATCAACAGAAGAATGGCTTCACCAGATGAAAATTAAAGTTTTGGAATGGCCCAGCCAGAGCTCAGACCTTAATCCAATAGAAAAATCTGTGGGGTGACCTGAAGAGGGCTGTGCACAAGAGATGCCCTCGCATTCTGACCGATTTGGAGTGCTTTTGCAAGGAAGAGTGGGAAAATATTGACAAGTCAAGATGTGCCATGCTGATAGACTCCTATTCAAGAAAACTAAATGTTGTAATTAAATCAAAAGATGTTTCAACAAAGTATTAGTTTAAGGGTGTGCACATTTATGCAACCAGATTATTCTACGTTTTTTATTTTTTATATTTTTCCCTTAACAGATTTGTTTGTTTTTCAATTTAATTGTACAGGTTATAGGTCACATTAAAGGTGGGAAAAGTTTTGAAATAATTTATTGTGGTCTCATACACTTATTATATCCACTGTATATATATATATATATATATATATATATATATATATATATATATATATATATGTATAGGGGAACTGATTTTAATCAAATCTCACTTTTGTTGACATCTGTTTAGTCAGCAAACTGTAGTTGACTACTCATTTGATTGACAGGTGTGTGAGATTGCTCATTTCTCAGGGTACAGAAATATGCCCTTTCACTATGATTGTTCAATCGCAGAGTTAGTATATATAATTAGCAGGGAGTATGGTGGTCACACATGGGTGGTACAAGGGGCTTTTTGCAGTACACCTCTATATCTATCTACCTATAAACCATATATATTTTATATATATATATATATATATATATATATATATATAAAATCATGGGAGGTTAGTAGGCTAATGGCCCTGGGGCCCTTACAAGCCTAGCCAGAGTTTATCCTGAAAAAAGAGACCTCACTCAGCTCCTGTCACCCCTGTCAATGAGGGACACAGGTGGAACCCCTGGGACAAATTTTTGGTTACCCATTCACTCATCAAGGTTGTGCTTGAAGAGGGTCAGCGAGGTACTCTGATGTGAATGGGAAGGCTATTCCAGAGATGGGACAGCCTCTGGGAGACAAACCTGTCTCTCCAGCAGGTTTTGTTGATGTTGCATATTAGATAGAGGTCTTTCGAGTGGGTAATGAATAAAGAGTTAGATTTATGGATATGGAGCATCAAAAATAGGGCGGGGTCTGAGAGTGCCTTGTAGGTGAGACACAGATCACCTCTGAGCAATCTCTACAATACTGAGTAGAGTGATAGTGATATGAGCCTGTCCTCATAATGTATATGTATATATATATATATATATATATATATATATATATATATATATATATAGATAGATAGATAGATATATCAGGCTGCTATATAGTGGTGGGTGGTTGTGGATGCTGGGCAATTTTCTGGCTTATTTTGCTCATGTTGTCAGATATTTATATATTTTTTTTTTACAGGATTCATGATGGACAATTTTTAGTCTAGATGTGAGGCAATAGCTTATCAAGCCAATGTGCTATTCAAACATTTTGCAGCATCTGATCAAGAGCCCAATTAGTGTTCAGCAACATGTCATGCCAAGAGAATTTATGTTAAACAAGCTGATGATAACCCTTGTTAGTGGCTCCAGCTCAGAACTTTTCTAAATGTAAGGGTTGTGCAAAGGTAATAGAGCGTATACCAGAAGTTGAGGAGACCGCAGCCATAGTAGTTGAACCTTCAACTCCAACAAGTAATGCCACTGGGTCATAGGAGAAGACACAGGTAGAGCTCAGTCAGTGGAGAAATAATTAGATGTTTTTAGAGGATCTTTCAAAAGAGGATATATATAACTTATTTGATTAGTTTATTGAGAAAGGATTTCAGGTAGCTCAAGCTTATCTTATAGGTGAAAAGTTAGATATCTGTACAACATCCTGCAGATGCCACAGCACTGTTCCCTCCTACCCTTAAATAATCAGGCAACAATATAGGGAGCAAGTTGTGATTAAAATCTAGCCCATTATCTCCCTGTGAGGCCATCATTTCGCATATGTCACCCTCCTTAAAGGCTAAGATTTTAAGGGTGAATATGTAGACATTTTTGACTTAGTAGACAGTGGAGGTGTGCAACAACTCATTGCTTCACATGCAGCAGGCAGCAGGGATCTCATTATGGCTCTGATAGTGTTGTGAAAGAAGCATTTGGAAAACAACAGGGCTAGTAATTGGATTACCTGGGTTTCTAATTTCACTTGTTTTCTAGCTATTATTCTAGAGAAGGAACTGGGCCAGGAACTCCTCCATGTTATCTTATTTTAATACTTTCAAAGAAGCACAGAGGTTTAGAGGCAGCTTACCTTGGTTGTGGTATGACCAGAAATTTAGAAAGTTAAAAGTTGCTGATTCTACATGGGAAGAGAGGCACGCTGATACATGACTGGAAGTTATGATGGATACGCCCAGGCTTTTGAGTTCAGTGACTGGTGAAGAGGCCAGTAACATACTTAGAACATGTTGGATTTATAATAATGGGGCATGTCTTTGGCCCTCTTGCCGATTTATTCATGTACATATTTTTTTTTATTTTGGTCTCTTTCAACCTTGATTGTAACCATTGTTTATTTTTTACTATGCTATTTGATTGTAATTTTTTTTCTTTTTGTTATTGTAATGTATATTTCAATTTATCTTTAATTTTGTATACGTTTGGAGCTTTTCTTCTCAGGCCTCTTCTGAGAAAGGGCTCTTGCTCAGTCGGACTAACCCAGTTAACAAATGTCAAATAATATAAATAAATAAAACAAATGCTCTCATTGTGGCAAAGGCCACCCTCATTCTAGGTGTTGGGAAAAGGAAGTGAATACATCAGATAAGTGTCCACTTCACTCAGAATCTTCTTTTTTCTGGAGTTATATTGGACATGGATTTGGTCATGGTGGTCCCATTTGTGGTCAATGTGGCAGATCCTCATTTTGGGCCCCTCGTCATAGATAAGACTTGGGCATTCCCAGACTACCCCAATATTCAAGCTAGGGTTGTGTCGATTAATATTTTTTTCTCTAGCTTTCCATACAAAACTGACTCCATTCCCAAGGTTCGGCATTGTTACAACCTATAGACAAAATATATATTCGAAGAGTACACCACAGGCTGTACAAAATCACTGCAGTTAGCGCTTTCACGTTCATATAATGCTTCCTCAGACTTCGAATTTGAAGTCTGAGGAACCGTTATATGAACGTGAAAGCGCTAACTGTTTTTACTGTTTTTTGGTGCCGTTTTTTTTATTAAACAACTACATCTCTACAACTGCAGTGATTTTGTACAGCCTGTGGTGTACTCTTCGAATATATATTTTGTCTATTGCTTGCTGTTTTTTCAAGGGTACTTCACTCGACAGGATTATTTTTTGTTGATTGTTACAACCTACATGCAGTTTCAGGTAAACTGGAGATGTTCAAGGAATCATTAATACTGAAGACTTAGCTGGCAGGATGTTAGGCCAATTTACTGCTCTTCCTTTCATATCATTTCAAGTTTCTCCTTTGGGATTGGCTCCAAAATGATGTCTGGACTGTTAAGGGTTATCCACCATTTGTCCTTCCCTCCTCAATCAATGACAGCATCAGTAAAGCAGATTTTCAAGTGAAATGTGCTTCATTAGAGGATGGCACCAGTCTCATTCATAACTCTTCTGATTCTTTGTTCAGAAATAAAGACATAGTGGCAGACTTTCACCTAGACCACATCAGAAAGGATGACTGGACCTTGATAAGGATATGCATTGATGACACATTTTACTGTGGCACAGCAAGGCACTTCGGACATTCTACAACTTGCTCCACCTTTGAGAAGTTTAGTTTGGTCCTTCATTGGGCTTGACAGCAAATAACCCACAGCCAGCCATCATCCTGGATAATCTTTTGATTGTTGATAATGGAGAGGAAAGTGCATTAGAAAGATTATCAAGTTTGTTATCAATTATGTCCGAATTTAAGTGTCTCCCTGTCAAAGAGCAAGGAGGAAGGTCCAGCCAAATTATTGTTTTTTCTTGGATTGGAGGCAGATGCTACTTCTAATTTCAGGCTGAGCTTTGTGAATACAACGCTCCATTTGGTATGTACCTCCCAAGACATCTGCAACAACTGGAAAGGCTGCAGAAATACCTCACTAAAAGAATCATAGGCCTAAAGCAGATTCCCTATGCTGACCGCCTTAAAAAACTACAGCTATACTCTGTGGCATATTGTCTACTCCGAGGCATTCTCTGCTTAATATACAAGGCCATGGCAAACCCAGAGCTGTTGGACATGCTACACTTAAAGAAATCCAAATCCCTCAGAGCCACATGCTCCAGGGATCAAACCCTTGTCATCGCAATAAACAAAACATGCTGGAGGGATAGGTTCCTGACCCAGAGACTCCCCAGACTCTGGAATAGACTGCCCATACATGTCAAGCAGAGCACCTCTTTGGCCCTCTTCAAAAGGAACCTTGATTACTGGATGGGAGAAAGAAAATTCACCACAGGGATCACGTCAGTCGCTCTGCTAGACAGAGGTCCAGGGAAGGAAATAGTGTGGGAAGAAATAGCCAGGGAATTGTTATGGCTAGGCTTGTATAGGCCTTAGGGCCGATAGCCTAGTACGAACCTATGAACCTATGAACCTAAGTTATGGGTGCACATAGACAATTTTTTCAGAGTATAAAAGGTAAGAGTTCTACATGTCATGTAATTAGAGATCTGATTAATTTTCTATGCAGGGTGGTGGCTTCAGGCAGAGTTTTTACTCACTCGGTGGTTAACCTTCTCAAGGGTGGAAAACATAAGCACCATTGGGTGCAAGTCGCACACCAGGCAAAAGAAAACCTCTATACCTGACACTTTCTTCATACAGATCACAATGTTGTCATTTATAGGCAGAAGAACTGAGTCTCTTCTGATTTGCATTTTTTGCTGATGCAGCTGAGAGGTACGGGATGGGAGCCTATTTTCAGGGTCATTGATTTTCCTCCCCATGGCCTACTCCTTGGCACTTCAGTGTTCTGAAAGATATCATAATTCTAGGACTCATGCCCATTTGGGTAGCTAAATTCGTTTGGCAGGAACACATTCATGTCTGCAGAATTGTATTTCACTCCGATAATCATGCAGTAGTTTAGATGCTTTCCAAAAGAACCTCTAAGTCCAATTTAGTGCAGTTCCTTATTACATCAGCTCATCCCATACATTGCATATACATTTGTAATTTACAACATTGGACATCCTGGGTAAGCCCAGCATAGTAGCTAAATGCTTTTCTCATTCGTAGACTCACAGAGTAATACTTTTGGTGTCAGAAGCTAAAGCTTTGCCAGCAACCATTCCAGAGTCGTTGCGGTTGCCTGCTGAAGTATTGCTGCTTGATATCACAGTCATGCTCCCTCAGAACAAGGAAATCTTACCAATCTTCTCTACACGATTTTTTCCAATATACTAGAGTAATATAGTCAATGAGAAAAATGTGTCCCCTCTACTTATATATTAGGTTTTAATCTCAAGGTATTGTTGCAAAGAGGCTGCTAAAACCCTTTGCATTCATTTACCATCCCTTAGTTTTTGGGCCAGGCTTTCCAATTTACCAGATTGTACTAAATGTTGGTTGGTTTACAGAATAGTGTTAATCTGATCCAGCATTTTAGGCTGTTTCAGTGATAGGCAGAAATTTGATTTCTTGTTTCTTGGAAGGTATTGGATGGTGCAGTGGTGCAGTGATTGCATTGTTGCCTCACAGCAAGAGGTTCTTCAGTTTGATTCTGAGCTGGGGTGACTTCTGTGTGGAGTCTGAATGTCCTCCATGCATTTGTACTGATTACAGGTCTGCTGTTGGAAGTAGATTTCCCTATTTTGACTATATGGGTTCTATCAGTGAGCCAGTCAGTGACCCATCTAATGATATAAAGGTTGATACCTAGATGGATGAGTTTGTCAATGATGCCTGAGTGAAGGATAGTGCCAAATGCCTTGGCTAAGTCTAGGTAGGCTGTATGCACAGATTTCCCCTCTTCTATGGCTTTTGTGACTGTCTCAAAGAAGTCCACCAGGTTTGACAGTCATGATCTCCCTTTAACAAATCCAAACTGAGTAGGGTCAAATGTTTGGAAATTACCTATATCTTTCCATGGCCTTGCAGATAAGGCTAGTCTAGCTAGTAGGTCTATAGTTCCCATGGTCAGTGGAAGCACCACCCTTGTGCAAGGGAATAACAGTGGTCATTTCCATTCAACTGATATGAAGATGGTGCTTAGACTATGATTGAAAAGAGTACCCAATGGTGTTGTAATTCTTGTTGGAACCCAATTTGGAGGCCGCCTGTGATGTTATCAGGTTCCACAGATTCTGTGTTCCTGGCCTTAGAGAGGGTATTAATGGCCTGCTCTTTAGAGATACAAGGCAGAGGACAGGTGGCAGGGATGTCATGCAGTACATGTGGTGGGGAGAAGGGAGTGAAATTTTCACAAAACCTGAAAACCATCAGATTTGCTATGTCCACCGGCTCAGTATCTATAGTATCATTAACTACCAGTTTGGCATAAATCTGGGGATTTCCTTTTAGGTTATAGATGTAACTAAAGAACGTCTTTTGGCTGTCTTTAGTTTTGGAAGCAATTTGGATTCATAGTTTGCTTTGGAGGACTTCACAAGAAGTCTAATTCACTTGTTTAAACTGATGAGGGAGTGTTTCCAGTTTAAGGCTCACTCCCTGTTACTCTTAGATAAAAATGTCTTCCTCTTATTGAAAAACCGGTTAATGGCAATTGTCCACCAGCCAGGTTTGCTTTTCATTGAGGAGCTTGTTTTGATCATATCTGGTACAGCTGAGTCAATGCAGTTATACAGGTGTTTGTATAAAGCATTGATATAGAACTTGGCATAGCTGCCAGTTCCATTTGAAGGGGGAGGTGCAGAGAAGCTATTTATACCATCCCATAAGAGGTTATAATCTACTTTGGAGAAGTTTTTTAGTTTAGTTGCTGTGGGGGGGGGGGGCAGGTGTGATAGTTACTTCAAATAAGACTGATTTGTGGTCAGATCTCAACAGAGAAGACCTCACAGTGGGAGGTGCTACAGTGGTCCCCCATACTGGTTAGCACCAGATCCAGGATGTTGGCACCCCTTGTGTGGGTGTCTACCAGCTGGTCCAGGGCATTGGAGTTAACGAAGTCAAGGAACCTTTGAGCTAGTGAGTTTCAACACAAGTGATTTGTCCAGTCAATGGATGGGTAGTTAAAGTCACCCAAAACCATGGTGTTCAGATGTATCTTGGTAGACTCAAGTAGATCCAAATAGGCAGAGTGAGTATCCTGATTCATGGAGAGGGTCCTGTAGCTGGCAATGACTTGAATAAGTGTCATACCAACAGTTAATTGCACCTGAAGTATCTCCTGGGAATCATGCTGTTTGACCAATCTGGAGATGTATTTATCTTTAATGAAAATTGATACACAGCCTCCTTTAGTTTTCATGCCTTCAGTTTGTGGTCTGAATGCGTGGAAGGACGTATAACCTGGTATGGCTGTGACACTCTCCACAGCCTAGAACCAGGTGGTCTGTGACTGCACAAATGTCTGCATATTCCAAGGTGGGGACTGCTTCCAGTGAGTGCAATTTCATGTTAGGACTCCGAGCATTTAGCAGTCTAACCTTGAGATACCACTGAAATTCAGTGACAGTGCTTTTGAAGATGCTGATGGTAGCAATGTAAACAAGCAGTTTGGAATTCAGAAAGCATGGAAAGATTTAAAAATAAAAACAAGTAACTTCTACAAGAATTTACACACTGAGCTGAAAGCCATATTTCATCCCACAACTATGATTCATATGACCCCCTCAAATTTTGGCATGATTAGGCCCCCAGCAACTGAGATATATAGGCGATCCGAGACAAAACAAAAATTATCTCTGTTAACAATAAATCTACTAAGATAGATGTTTACTTCAACAGATACCAACAATCCCAAAATATGCACCCACTAATGTAAATCATTTCCTTGCTGTTCCTTACAGCACATATAAGTCTATTCTCAATAATCACAAATGGCAGAATTATGGAAACACTTTTAAACAATATTTGTAAAAGTTGGCATGCTGTCCAGCTCTTATTATTGCATTAAAATGCTCAGTAAAGAGCTGCAATAGTAAAAGTGTAGAGACAGAAATGTATATGCTATAAAAGATAACAGTGAGCACCAATTATCATCTTTGAATTTAATTGTACAGACTTGATTTGTTTAGAAGAGAATGAAGGTGATTTTCCATTTGCTATCTTACTACATGACTTGTTTTCTCCTCATTAATAAACATAAACTCGCATGTACATATGACTGTTACTCTTCATTACTCATCATCTTCATATCGTGTGTTACTGTGTAAATGAGGAACTCCTTCAAGTATACATGTAATCATGAGAACTAGAGCACAAATTTCAAGAATTTCAAGAAGGCAAACGCATATGAATGAATGCGATGAAAATGTTTTGGCCTTTCTGATCTGATGGTATGTCTCCAAATGATCAATTCACATAATTAAATTAATTATCATTTATTTTGGCATATGTCATTCCAAAATGCATTTTATGCTGTCTTATTTGTTTCTAAAGTCTATTTGTCAGTAGAAGAAACTGCATTTCTGATTAATGGGTGATTACGAGAAGCTTATCTTTTTATGGGATTATAAGAATGTGATGTAAACCAAATTAATTTAAACTATGTCTTTTGTATCCTAAGTGCCCAGATAACTAGAAGTAATTAAAAAATATATCAAATATAGCTTTTGCTATATATTGTTGTGATAATATGAAGTTATTCCTGCAAAGGATTTGCTTAGTAGTGACCCTTGTATATAAATCTCTAAATAAAGTCTGCAAATTAAAGCAATAATTTTATAAGGGTCATAGGTTCATAGGAGGTTACTAGGCTAGTCCCCCTGGAGTCTTTACAAGCCTAGCCATGTTAATCACAAGT
This sequence comes from Protopterus annectens, assembly GCF_019279795.1. Lineage (NCBI taxonomy): Eukaryota > Metazoa > Chordata > Ceratodontiformes > Protopteridae > Protopterus > Protopterus annectens. The sequence goes on along the minus strand of NC_056727.1, from coordinate 1,088,962,151 downwards.
ATCCCCATTTGTTCTTTTTGGGTAGCTCACAGAATACATTTATGAACAGAGTAGTTCTGTTCTCAACAACAGCTAGCCCTGTCCATGAAGGACATGGGTGCCACTCCATGGGTGAATTTGCAATCTCCCATCCAATTACCTGGGTTACATTTGCATAGGGTCAATGAGGAGCTCTGTTTTACATGAATACAAAGTCTATTCCAGACAAATAGCAGTCTCTGGCAGACATATCTGTCTTTCCAGCATATTCTGTTAATGTCACAAGCTAGGTTAAAATCACTAGAGTGACTGACTCTTGTGCCATTTCATTTGCCTTACAGATGTGCAACATTTCCATTAGGGCAGAGTTGGAGATTGCCCTATAGGCAAGGCACAAGTCACCTCTCAGCAGCCTATAAGATACAGAGTAAAGTGACAGAGCTTTCAGCCTGCCCATGTAGGTCATGATTTGGAATGCCTGCATTCTTAGTGAGAGACCTCTGAGGTATCTCCAGATGCTGCAGGTAGCTGGTGAAGTACATGCAGAAGGGTGCATTATATGGTATTAGTGGTCTGATCAGGGTTGAGTACATTGGGGTTATAACATCCCTTGACTGGATGCTATTCCCTTGCTTATGAGGTGCACTATGTAGAAGGCTTGCCGTACCACTGTGGAAACTTGGTGATCAAAGTTCAGATTAGTATCAAGCATCCCATACTTACTTTCCAAATTAATGTTCTAGGATTATTATTCAAAGCCCATTTCTTTAACCATATTTTGTTGCTTTTTATCTTTTAGGAAAATTGACTGCTATTATAGATTTGAGATCACCATTGTAGCATGCATGACAATTAAAGTTCATAGGTTCATAGGTTAGTACTGGGCTAACTGCCTTTGTGGACCATTTTAAGCCTAGCCATTTACCCCATCTGAGATTCAAACCCTGGACCTTGTGTTTGTAAGATGAACACCTTAACCATTATGCCAACCTCCCACCCTACAAAAATTGCATCACATTTTACAGAGAGTAAAGCTCAACAGCAGAACAGTACTTAAATGGATTAACTTTTTTGTATTGCTTTCTATCAGAAGTTTTATATATGCTAATATGAGTCCTTAAACTACAGCTTGATACAAGTAGCAGCAAACATTGAAAATCAGTGTAACACATTTAAAGCTTTTTATTTGCAAGGGGCATGTCCACCACACCCCTTCTTGTACATATTAACTTGAAAATAACTGTTCCTAAGAGAAGACAGAATATTCTGAGGCACAGCAATGTCAGAGATAGTATATGTTCCTCTAAAACTACACTTTGATGCTCTAAGTTCAGAGGATCACACTTACAGTCTTGTCTTCAAACATGTAATATGAATCCTTCAATCACAGGCAATGCAAAGCCACGCAACATGGTATGCACACATTGAAATTTCAGATGAGGACATTTTTCCATGTAAAAAAAGCAAAACATTGAGTCAGTATTTCATGAAGCAAGCCAGGAAATCCATCTGTGGGATTCATACAAACTTTTGTGAGCACTTCCATAATGAAGTTCCTTCTTTAATAAAAGATCAGCATAATCTAAGTGACAAGTTTTCTCTATTTAACTAATGCTTCAGCACAACCAAATGAAACAAGCAGTGAATATTTAAATTTGATAGCAATGCTTAGCTGAATGAAATGAAATATGTATGTCTATTAAACAAATATACTATTTACAGTAATGCTTATCTTTAGGGAACATAAGCATTTTAAAGCTGTTTCTCAGAAAGGACCATACAGAATATATTGACTTATAGGCCCAAAAATATAAAGGAAATTTGCAGTTGACTTGTCCCCTCACTTTATAAAGTCTGATGAAGATAATTGATCCATTGCAGCTAGCTTATGGGCAGACAAGTAGATATTGGGCTGAAGAGTGATTTTTGGGGTGCATTAGATTCGGTTACCCACTCTTCCTGAACATTTCCCAGTCAGAGAAAATAATACTAACATGCATGTTGGAGCATATGATATAATTTAAAATCAAGTTATAGATAAATGAAATATATAAGTACACACACACATAGACACACACACATACACACACACACACACACACACACACACACACACACACACACACACACACACACACACACACACACATACACACACAGTCTCACACACACACACACACACAAACACACAGTCACACACATACACACACAGTCTCACACACACACATGCACACACATACACACACACATACACACACACACACACACACACACACACACACACACACACACACACACACACACACACACACACACACACACACACACACACACACACACACACACACACACACACACACACACACACACACACACACACACACACACACACACACACACACACACACACACACACACACACACACACACACACACACACACACACACACACACACACACACACACACACACACACACACACACACACACACACACACACACACACACACACACACACACACACACACACACACACACACACACACACACACACACACACACACACACACACACACACACACACACACACACACACACACACACACACACACACACACACACACACACACACACACACACACACATACACACACACACACACATATATATGTGTGTGTGTGTGTGTGTGTGTGTGTGTGTATACATATATATATATATATATATATATATATATATATATATATATATATATTTGGTGGGGGTAGATTAACCACAAAGTGTTGTAGGAATTTATTGACGTTGTAAATTTTAGGAGTTGAGTAACACTATTTTAACTTTCCTTCAATTTGTCATCCAAGTTATTTCAGTGTTGGTTTATTTTTAATAATGTAATAAAGATAAAGCCTCTGAGCAGGGAATATTGTAATAAGCGCAAAGATTTATTATCAGTTAGAATATTAGTATTTTTAGAAAGTGGTTGCAACAACATAAATTCTTTCAGTAAGTCAAGTTTCCTCAAGAGATTGAGAGTGTGTTGAATTAGTAGCATAATGTATGTTGATAGATCTGAAAGAATGTAAATCGTTTTCTTAATACAGAAAATTAATATTTCATAGATACCTTGACTATTTATTAGTGGTCTAATTGCCATGAGCCAAAGAAAAGTGTTGTTAGATCGTGAAATGAAACGGCCAGCAAACTAAGTATTTGTATTATTCTAGATGCTACATAAAGAAGTTGCAATTTCAGAATTTTTTACCTCATCTGTAGGTTCACAGGTAAGTACTAAGCTAGTTGCCCTCACAGGCTATTTGAAGTCAAGCCAGTTTCCCTTTTTGTACTCAAATTAATCTATCCCATTTGTTTAGAGATTGGCCTAGTCCATCTCATTGTCGATAATTATATATTAACTGGATTTCACCACAGATAGTATGAGGGGACCCATGTATGGGATAAAGAATTAAGGAGCTGCCTCTTTCCATTAGTAGAACAGGGGGCAGGCATGGGGTAAATGTTCTGTTTCCCATCCATAGATTCAAGTTGTGCTTGAATATGGATAGAGGTGAACTTTGTTTCATGTGGATGGGAAGTCTAATCCAGAGTAGCTGTACCTTCTGCAAGATATACCTGTCCCTTCAAACTGTTCTGTTGATGTAAAAAAAAAACAAAAAAGTTAAAAACAATGCCTCTGATTTCAGTACAACCAAAATATTCAACAAAAAACACTGTAAAAGAATATGGTGAAAGCCACTAGAAATCCAAAGGTTTATTGTAGAAATGAAGGTTAAGCGCTTTCGGCCAGACAACAATGGCCTTCTTCAGATATAGAAATGAAGGTTAATTGCTTTTGGTCAGACAACAATGGCTTTCTTCAGAACCTTTCTAAGAGCCTTCTGAAGAAGGCCATTGTTGCCTGGCTGAAAGCGCCTCACCTTCATTTGTACAATAAACCTTTGGATTTCTAGTGGCTTTCACCATATTCTTTTACAGTGTTTTTTGTCAAATGTTCTGTTGATGTTGCAGACAAGGTTTAGATCACTAAACCAAGTATTTCTGATGACATTTGACTAGTTGATGTACAGTAAATCCATTGGTAAGACTCTTATTAGTCTGTAGGATACCATGCATAGTGACAGAGCTTTGAGTCGGCCCATTTAGGACACATTGTTTAGAACTAGTATCCATTTAGTGGGAGTGACAGATGCATTTAAGGTGGAAGTGGGATTACATCAAGGATCAGCTCTGAGCCCTTTCTTATTTGCAATAGTGATGGACAGGTTGACAGACGAGATCAGACAGGAGTCCCCATGGACTATGATGTTTGCAGAAGACATTGTGATCTGTAGTGAGAGTAGTGAACAGGTGGAGGAGACCCTGGAGAGGTGGAGATATGCTCTAGAGAGAAGAGGAATGAAGGTCAGCAGGACTAAGACAGAATATATGTGTGTGAATGAGAGGGAGGATAGAGAAATGGTGAGGATGCAGGGAGTAGAGGAGGCGAAGGTGGATGAGTTTAAGTACTTAGGATCAACAGTTCAGAGTAATGGTGAGTGTGGAAGAGAGGTGAAGAAGAGAGTACAGGCAGGATGGAGTGGGTGGAGTAGAGTGTCAGGAGTGATTTGTGACAGACGAGTACCAGTGAGAGTGAAAGGGAAGGTCTACAAGAGGGTAGCGAGACCAGCTATGTTATATGGGTTGGAGACATTGGCATTGACAAAAAGACAGGAGTCAGAGCTTGACATGGCAGAGTTGAAGATGTTAAGATTTGCACTGGGTGTAACTAGGATGGACAGGATTAGGAATAAGTACATTAGAGGGTCAGCCCAGGTTGGAAGGTTTGGAGACAAAGCCAGAGAGGCAAGATTATGTTGGTTTGGACATGTTCTGAGGAAGGATGCTGAGTATATTGGGAAAAAGATACTAAGGATGAAGCTGCCAGTTAACAGGGAAAGAGGGAGGCCTACGATAAGCTTTATGGATGTGGTGAGAGAAGACATGCAGGTGGTTGGTGTGACAGAGCAAGATACAGAGGACAGGAAGAAATGGAAACAGTTGATCTGCTGTGGCGACCCCTAACGGGAGCAGCCAAAAGAAAAAGAAGATCCATTTAGTAAGGTATCTTTGTAGGCATTCAAATTGTTTCATGGATCTGGACAGATACATGCAATAGAGGACATTATATTCAATGGTAGGCCTAATGACAGCTGAGTAAAGGGGGAGAATGGTATCCCTAGATCTAAACACAATCCGTTTATTTGTAAGGTGTGTAATATAGCAAAACTTTCTTACAACAATGGACATATGTTGGTCAAAAGGTTGTTGTCCACATAAATTCCCAAATCCCAAGCAACTAATATTTATTTTTGTTTGTTTATTATTTTATTTTTAACTATTTATTTTTGGAGTTAGAAAGGTTATTTCAACAAATTTAATGATTGTTCTTAGTGTACAGAATTTGATTTAACTCATTCAAGCCTATAGTACCATTTTTTGAATACTTCCAGTTCATACACTTAGCTCCTTATGTTATCCAGAACCTTTTCAGGTCTGGATTCATTTACTAAGTGACTTATCAACTAATAATAGGCAATACTAAAAAGGCAAGGAGTTATTAACAAAATCACACTAAGACTATTAATCTAAGATGTCCTGCAGTAGAGAAATGTATCACTATCAATCACTTATTATTCAAATGTTCATATTTATGTTCATGTTTTCCTATGAGACCTACATTTTATTGAGGTATATGGTATGAAACATCAGTGTGGGGCACAGGATATTTCACTAAAAATGCTGATTTATCTCATACTATACTGGAAATACTGATAGTTGTTTGCTAGCAATGATGATAATAAGCAATATTCCCATATGTACTTAATACTCCATAACCCATTGTTTAAAGTCAAAGTCAAAGTAAACATTATTCTCATTCAGAAATCACACAAGTGCAAAAACTGAATGAAATTCCATGTTTCCGGACTGAATGTGCAGAAAACATATAGACTATTTTCATAGACATTTACACATATAACACCTAGCTATTACATCACGGACATGCAAGTTGACCGACTAATACTGCACATAATTTGAAACACATTTAACACTTTTTTTTTTTTTTTTTAAGAAAACATTCTTGCACTGTAAGTTGCAAATCTTGAGAAATTGTCAGTGTTATTTATAGTCTAATTATGCAATTTAACATATGTTTTCATATTTATGTAACTGTCTCAGTAAACATGCACTCATAGAGGAATTTCAGGTTGCCATGTACAAACATTTATCTGGTTAACAAAAATGTTCTAACAATATATGTCTAGGTTATACAGTTTGCAAGATATGACAAAGTGCTCATGAAAGTTTAGCATACATATAATGTGGGGTTTACACTATACTATAGTTTTTATGGAAGGATATGAATGCACTGACTATTATCACTGCAAAGAATGCTTCTCAGTGACAGCATTGCAATTTGTACAGTTTTAAGAACTTGTATTGTTCACAAAATATTTAATTTTGTTTATTTTATCCTTTTTAAGTTTATTTTTCAGAAAATGCTCTGAAATGCAGGATGTATGTTGGGTATTAGAGGTGTGACATTTGACATCATGTAGGTGCCAGTCAGTTAAAGAAATCAAGTCAGACTACATTTTTTGAGTTGTTACAGATATATAAAACTCTGGGGAATATATCTGTTTTAATAATGTATGATATGCCTTGTAAACAAAGTTTAACATTACTCCAGCTACAGTATGTCTTTCTTGCTTTTGCTTAGTGTTTGATTGAACAAAAGTGTGACTATCAGGTCACCTTACACCTAGATATTGAAGGTCATTCAATGAGATATTAATTTGTGGTGCTGCAAATGGATGTATTAAATTATTTGTATTGCTGATTGGAACCAGAACTGGCCTGTTGCGATTTAGATTGCAATTTGATGAACTACTACTGTATATTCTTATAAAATATGAAATAAGCATGGAATAAATTTTAATGGTTATTATGGTTTAAAAAAACACAATAAAACATTGTTCACAAAAGAGTGTACACTGGTATGATTGCACTTTTATCAGTCAAACATTGAGGTAGTTAATGGTTTCATCTGCTGTGTTTTTGTGTTAACATTGTTTATATTAACTGTGGGATTGCCAAAGTAGATATTGTTGACAGGACATGGTTTGGATGAAGCAAGTGGCAGTGTGTGCTAATGCTGAAAATGTTGGGTCTAGCAAAAGTCTCCATATTAGGGATAGTAGTTGAGTGTATGTATGAGTGTCAGTGGATTAGGGTTAGCATAAGAAATAAACATAGGCTTAGTTTTAGTGCTGTGTGATTTTGTGAGCATTTGTGGTTTAGGCTTAGGTTAATGATTGTGTTAGAGAATAGGTTTAGTGATGTGGAAAAACACACCAGGAAAGCCGCACCTTGAAAAACAACATCCGCTTTAATAACTTTAAACGCACTTTATACAATCATTTTTCATCTCACTTAATAGTAAAACTTCTTCAGAAAATGAATCATCCATAAGAAATGCCCTTTATATAAACTTTGAATTGAATTTGGCGCCAAAAAAAAACCACGATCAATAACGAAATTTAAAGCTATATTCCCTATACATTTGTCATTAGATAAATCCTACATGAAGGCTTAGGTTTAGTGATGTGCATGTGTATAATGCATGGGTATATGTCCAAGTGCATCAATTAGTGGTGCTGCTAGGAAAAGGGTTTTGTGCATGGGAAGGTACAGGGGGAGAGTTAATGTTAGCAGACTTGAATAAGATGGAACAGAGGGTAAATATGGAGTGCACCGAAAAAGAGCAAGAGGAATATTATACATCTGGTCTGGGAGGTTTGATTTTTTTTTTTTTTGGCATTTTAAAGAAATGCCCCCATTTGACTGAATCAAAATTTTTAAATGCATCAATTTAGAAAAAAAAATGTCAGTGTTTGGTTTCTGTTTATTGGACTGAATGTATGACATTCTTATCTAATATTGTAACTGGGCAGAAATCTGAAGTGCTTTGAATGAATATAAGCAATCAGATGTTTTGAAAGAGTTATTAACTAGCTTTGTACAAATCTTATTGTCACTGTTAAGTAATGGTATTGGAGGGTAATTTTCTACACTCAAAATGTCTTCATCTTTTTTTTTTTTCTATAAAAATAATTATCATGTATGATATAGGCCATGTTACATTTATATAAATGGCAATAAACCATAGCGACACAATCTCAGTTTCAAACATTATACATTCCAAACCATGCAACGTAATTGTTGCTGCAAACATTATACATCACTTTTAACATATCCAGTCATTGTTAGTCATTCATTACATATCACATTCAAATTATGCCTTCTTTTAAACCTTGTTCCTCCTCTGCATTTATTTATCCCACAGTTCCCCTTTTTTTCTATGTAATTTTCTCTGAATCTTTTCTAAAGATCTCAGTTCTAGTTGTTTTGACTCTGTTACTATCTTCACTACTTTTAGTATAGTTGGGTTAGTCTTCGATTTCCATTTTCTAGCAATTGCTTTTTTGCCAGACATAATAATTAGACTCAGCAAGGCCTTACTATGTCTAGACAATTCCAAGTTTGTGTCATAGCTCAAAAAAATCATTGTCCTAGTCACTCCAACTTGGTCACCCACCATCTCCAACACAGCAGTCTGCAGGAAGTCTAGCAACTCATTAAACCCACAGAAAATATGTTCTCGGTTACCTCTTCCTGCCTCATCACATCTCCAACTTTTGCTGTCTACCTGAGGAAAAATTCTTTGAAGTTTGTTTGGGGTATAAAAATACCTATGTAAGCACTTCCAGGCAAAGATCCAAAATCATCTAGATTTTGTTGCATATGTGGGAGACATACATTTCATCATCTTCTTTCGGCTTTTCCCGTTAGAGGTCGCCACAGTGGATCATCTGTTTCCATTTCTTCCTGTCCTCTGCATCTTGCTCTGTCACACCAACCACCTGCATGTCCTCTCTCACCACATCCATAAACCTTATCTTAGGCCTTCCTCTTTTCCTGTTACCTGGTAGCTTCATCCTTAGGGAGACATACATATATTCTTCCATTATTTCTTTGTACATTGCTTATCTAATCTCTCTTCCCAGTTCTGGTAACCTCCTCTGATTGATTCTTATATTTTATATACACTACTAATTAGTCCTTTCTTAATGGCAACCTCTGTTCTAGATTTTACTAAAAACTCTATCAGTGCTGGTCTTTCGTATTTTGTTAAAGTAAAAAGGTATATGGATGACAGCCTGTAAATTAAAGGCTGATACCCAGACAATCTGGAATAACATAAAATGGAAAATAATGTTAAGATATAACAGGTCAGTCAATTTTTTTTAACTAAAATTATGATAGCAAGGTATCTGACCATGGGCTTTTATTGGAAAGCATCTGCTATCATATCTCTAATTGTGTTCAGGTTTATTGTAGTATGAGGAAAATAAAGAAGCTTAAAACCATAAATTATAATAAAGTTAAATTGCTTTATCTCTGATGCCAAATTATTAGCCCTATAGATGCAGCCATAGTAATAAGAAAAGTCTAACACAATTGTTGTGCACTAGTTAACATTATTTTATCATGTCTAATTTTCTGAATAAAATTATGTGTATAATCCGAAGCAAGGAGCCCCATAAGGACTTATTTCAAAATCACATCTTTTCCTGACACATAAAAGTGATGATTTTGCTCATTGTGATAAAAATGAGACTCTTAATCAATATTCATTTTTCAAACTCAACCAAAAGTAACTTAAATATGAGTTACCTTTATAATATAATTAACTTCTCTATTTTTTTTAGTGCTGTCTTTTTGTCTGTCCTAAACCATCAGTACGTATGATTTAAAGGAAGTCCATTTTTGGAAAAATTGATTTCTTTCTTTAATCTTTTTGTCTTTTTCTGCATAATGTTAAGACTGGTCTAATACTTTGTTTCTAATATATAGTTTTTTTTTTTAAACAAGAGTGACCTGGCATTAATAGTTAATATAATAAATTCATGGCCTCATAGCCAGCATGGAAATATTGTTATTTGCCTGCAATTATTAAATGCATTAGCAGAAACAAATGATTACTCAAATATTGCTAGTATCCTGGGCTTCAAATATAAATGAGTGTGTCATGTTGAGTATAGTTTTTTTATACTTCCTGTAGTCTGTTAACTGAAAAAAAGGCAAAACATCCATAACCATTTCAGATTAAACGGTTTCAAACCATCAGGAGGGGCAGTATCCATGCAAATATTATAACTGCCAAAGACAGCATGAGGGGTCTTCCCCAATTTCTTTATACAACTGCAACAATATGTCAAGAACTTTAAATATTCTGTAAAATGGCCATAGAAATATTCTACTATAAAAGTAAACATATAATTTGATAGCCTTAACAAAATAATCATTTCATCATCATCTACAACTTTCCTAATAATCTTGAATTTCAAATGATGTAAAAGTATGGCTACCCTAAAGCTTTATTGAATGACATTTATTGATATAAACTATACACATACCTGTGTGTGTGTGTGCATATATGTTTGTGTGTGTGTGTGTGTGTGTGTGTGTGTGTGTGTGTGTGTGTGTGTGTGTGTTTATATCTCAGTCTTCAGACTTTAGTAAATGCAATATAATTATCGTGTGCCAAAAGGATTTCACACAATCATGTTACACTGACTGTATTGCTTAGTAATTATTTTATTTTATTTTTTTTTAATTTCTTCTTTAGTAGGATAATCCAGCCCACTTATCATTGAAAGAAGCAATTATAGTAATTTCTTATTTTTATTTTCCCAGTACTTATCAGCAAGGGAGAGCACTATCTATGGTTAACAGTGATTGGAGAAAAGGATTTTAAACCAGTGTACAAACATTTTAGTTCCACAGACTATCCTACTTTTATTTTATAGGATAACATTAATTTTGTTAATAGTGACTGATGAACATGATTTTAAACATGATTGTTGACTGTCCTCAATCAGATTATGCGACAGTTGTGTTAGCAGTAATGGGTAGATAGAATTTCAAAAATAAAAATATAAGATGGTTTGATTTTTTGCTCCAGAATCATCTGCTGACTGCAGAGTCCAAGATGATAGCTTAGCTTAATGTTATTCTTCTTCTATTTATTGGAATATTGCCTCTGAGCTCCATTTCCAAATTAAAAAAAAACAACAGCATTTATTGCAAGTGGAATCAATTATTTAGTGTTAAAATGTACTAAAGTTATCTGTAATTGACTGAAAATATCAACACTATAACAAAAAAGGACATCCTGAGACAGTGTAGCTCTGACTCATGTACACAGACAAACATCTACTACTACCACCCAAAAACACAATTTGTGAGAGATGCAATTACATTAGGAACCTAGAGTCCAAGCTCTCTACCCCTCAAGCCAGTATATGTGGCACTGAAAAGGGTATCAACACCATCACTACACCTCAAACATCACCCACACCTACACAACACACACTTACATATGCGGACATCCTCCACATAAACATACCCAAATAAAGGAGACCTCTGAGGCAAAAACACATGCTATCCACAGCACTCCACACCACATATCATGCATAGTCCACACACCTGTGCCTCACAGCTTCAACCCTTTACCCTGAGACTGGGTGAGTTTAACTTAAACATAGACACATTATCCTTGATTTTTGTCATAGGAGACTCCAGTGTGAGACACACAGAGGTGCCTCTCACTAGGCTGGATAAGGAGAAAGTCACGGTTAGTTGTCTGTCAGGTGCCAGAATCCACCATATCACGTATGCACTCAAGTCTCTCAACAACAGGTACTGTTATGACTCTGTGATAGTCCATGTTGGTGTGAATGACTTGAGACCTACCTCTCTGGACTATATGAAGAGAGAGAGACATGACTGAGCTCGCTGATTATGTGTCCCAGGCAGGTATGTCCCTAGCCTTAAGCAGCATTCTGCCGTCACCCAGAATGATGCCACAATGCAAACAGAAAATGATTGACTTTAACAATTGGCTTAGTTTCTAGTGTCATTCCAGGGGCATCCAGTACCTGACAGCCTGGGAAAATATGATCAACAGACCACGATGCTTTGCCAGAGATGGCCTGCACCTGTCTCACCTGGGCTTCAGGATTCTGACAAAGGCTCTTGCCTCCCCTATAGTGCCTTTTTTAGGAAAAGTGATGAGGTTAAAACTACCAACATAACAATTTCAACAAAACACAAATTAAAGGTCATGCTGCTAAATGCTAGGAGTCTAAACATAAAACTGCACTCATTGCAAGCATTCCTAACCCTGGAAAATGCTGACATCTGTGCAGTCACAGAAACATGGTTCAAAGCTGAGGAGAGCACCCCAGCCTTACCTGGTTAGTCATCTCCAATCCTGGTTCCCTATGTGCCATAAACTCAATAATCCACCTTGATTCAGCCAAAGCTGTCTGATGTTTGACATCACCCCCCCTATTATTTGGCCTAATGTTAACAATGGCCCTAAATTTAAAACTGTGTGTAGGATTTCCATTAATGTGCCTATATAGGGTGTTACTTGGGTCACTATTCCTAATACTATTCCTAAACCAGGATTAAATGATGTCATCCCAGTTAAACCCACCCTCCAAAATAGGCGGGTTTTTCATTAGATGCTATTGGCTGTTTCATTTTTTAAAAATGCTGTTTGAATAATGTGTCTTTGTCTGGTGAAGGGTGTAACCCAAAAGCGCTTACCTAGTGTTTTATCTGTTTATATCTGGATTAAATTTTACTACATTTTATTTACACAGCAGTGTCCTGTTACTTTTCATTTGGAGTTGTTTGTGCTTTGGACCTTTACCAGGACTTTGGCATAGCGTACAGGTTTTTCTACTTGTATCTGGTCAGTCATCCTATCATACATTCAGACCCCAAACTCTGGGCAATAAAGCCAAAGGAGATGGAGTTTCAATATACATGCACACCTCCGAGCTGGTCACATAGTATGATGCACAGGAGACATTCCAGGTGCAGTTAACCATTGACAACATCCCTATTCAAATCATAGATAGCTATTGGCCCCCAAATTTGGCTCAAGATGTCCAATCCACCTACTTGGACATGTTTGAATCTATCAAGGTTCAACCCTTTACCCTGAGTCTGGGTGAGTTTAACTTTCCAAACATAGATTGGTTGAACTACTCATGCCAGAACACAAATGCTGAGAGATTCCTTGATTTTGTCAATGCAGATGTCTTGGAACAGCTAGTCGATACCCCCACAAGAGGTGATAATATCTTGGACTTGGTATTAACCAACATGAGTAACCACTGCAGCATCCCTATAGTATCATCCTCCATGGTATGATCCGAACACAAAGTGGACACTTCCAAAGTTGCCATTTCCCCATCCCCTCTTCAGCTAGGATCAGACATAAAAACTTATCCAAAGCTGATTACAGCCTTTTAAGTGATGGTATAAACAGCTTTACAGCCCCCTCTCCCTCTGTAGCTGGCATCAATATCCAAAAATACACATATGAGCATTTATATAGATGTATGGAATCACGAATACCCATCAGGACTAAATTATCCTCCGCAAGGAAGAGTACACCTGTCTGGTGGACATCTGCAATAAATAAACTCTATAACAAAAGGAAAAAATTGCTGTCCAAGACCAAGAAGGACCAGGTGCCCAGTTGGAAGCAATTTCTTCTTAGACCAAACAAGCAAATAAGAGAACTAGTGAAATCCTCCAAAGCAAACTTCAAGTCCAAACTGGCCACCTCTACTAGAGGCAATCATAATACCTTCTTCACATATGTCTGCAACCTCAAAGGATGCACTCAGATCTGTTCAGAACTGGTGGTCAAGCACACCACATATACAAAAGCTGTAGATATAGCAAATCTGCTGGCTGACAGATTCAGTGAAAACTTTGCCCCTCTGTCCCCCCATCAATAAATCAGGACATCCCCAGTCCCTGCCCCCTTCCCCTTATATCTAGGGAACAGGTCATCACTGCCCTCTCAAAAGCAAAAAATACAGCCTCCATGGGACGCGATAACATTCCAAGCTGCATCCTACATGAAATCAGGCAGGAACTTGCAGCACCATTAGGCACACTATTCAAACAATGCCTGAGTACTGGCTTTGTCTCAGCTGAGTGGAGGGCAGCCACTGTCATCTCTTTACACAAAGGTGGAGCGTCCACCGATCCAGGAAATTATAGCTCTATCAGCCTAACTAGCCTGATCTGCAAGGCCATGGAACGGATTATCATGGACCTCATTAACAAGGACATTGGTAACCTCCAAACACTTGATCCCACACAGTTTGGCTACATCAAGGGGAGGTCATGTCTGCTAAATTTGGTCGACTTCTTTGAGACAGTCAACAAAGCCATGGATAAGGGGAAGATGGTGTACACCTCCTACCTTGACCTGGCCAAGGCCTTTGACACTATTCCCCACTCTGGCACAATAGGTAACCTCTCTAAACTAGTCATCAATCCATATTTTACGAGATGGGAAGCAAACTGGCTCACTGATAGAACCCATGTAGTCAAAACAGGGGAAGCACCTCAAGCAGCAGACCTATAATAAGTGGAGTACTCCAGGATTTGGTCTTTAGGCCTCTGTTATTTGGGATATACTTTTCTGAGGTGCAGAAAAAAGCAGTGGGCTATGGCTGACGAAGTTTGTAGATGACTGCAAGTTGGGTGCTATCAACAGTTCCCCTAGTGATGTGGACATCCTGCTAGAGGGTCTCACTCAGACAAATGAGTGCTGCCAGAAACATGGCCTCAAGTTGAATATCAAAAATGCATCATCATCCCCTTTGGGGAGAGTGCTGTACCCCAAATTATCACATTAATAAATTATCAGTCTCCAGAGCTGTGGGTGAGGATAAGGCAGTACACACAGCTTATCTGGACCTTGCTAAGGCCTTTGACACCATCCCCCATTCTGGAATCATAGATAAACTTACTAAGCTGGGCATAAATCCCTATGTCACTTGATGGGTTGCCAACTGACTTACTGACAGAACCCAGACTGTAAAAGTAGCCGACTCCAAATCCAGATCCAGACAAGTGACAAGTGGAGTACCTCAGGGTTCAGTCCTGGGACCACTCTTGTTTGGCATCGACTTCTCTGAAGTACAGGCCAAAACTAAGGGACACTGGCTAACAAAGTTCGCAGATGACTGCAAACTGGGAGCCATTACTGAAACCCCAAATGATGTGGATATTCTACAAAAGGGACTCAGAAAAGCAGATTCCTGGTGCCAGAGCCATGGACTCAAGCTTAATGCCAAAAAATGTATAGTTATCCCCTTTGGAAAAAAACATGTACCCATGAATTACCACATAGGTGGCAGTACACTAAATGTCGAAAGTGTGATGAGACACTTAGGGACACAGGTGGACAGTGGTCTCACCTTCGATAATCATATCGCCACAACAGTCAGGAAATCCTTCTATATGGCACATCTCATCACTAAGGGCTTTTCATCCAGAAAAAAGGAGGTCATTGTCCCACTGTACTTATCCCTCATTAGACCCATTATAGAGTATAACGTCCCATTTAGTATGTACCTCACAAGACATCTGCAACAGCTGGAAAGGCCACAGAAATACCTCACTAAAAGAATCACAGGTCTAAAACAGATGCCATATGCCTACCATTTAAAAAAATTCCAGCTATACTCTGTGGCATATCATCTACTCAGAGGTGAGCTCTGCTTAACTTACAAGGCCATGTCAAACCCCGAGCTGTTTGACATGCTCCACTTAAAGAAATCCCAATCCCTCAGAGCCACATGCTCCAGGGATCTAAACCTTGTCATCACAATAAACAAAACATGCTGGAGGGATAGGTTCCTGACACAGAGACTCCCCATACTCTGGAATAGACTGCCTATTCATGTCAAGCAGAGCGCCTCCTTGGACCTGTTCAAAAGGAACCTTGATGATTCGATGGGAGAAAGGAAATTCACCCCGGGGATCATGTCAGTCACCCTGCTAGACAGGGGTCAAGGGAAGTAAATATTGTGGGAATAAATATCCAGGGAATTGTTATGGCTAGGCTTGTATAGGGCCTAGGGCCGATAGCCTAGTACCAACCTATGAACTTATCATGTGAATTACCACATAGGTGGCAGTACACTAAACACTGAAAGTGTGATAAGAGACTTAGGGACACAGGTGGACAGTGGTCTCACCTTCGATAACCACATCGCCACAACAGTCAGGGAATTCTTCTATGTGGCATACCTCATCACTAAGGGCTTTTCATCCAGAAAAAAAGAGGTCATTGTCCCAGTCTACTCATCCCTCATTAAACCCATTATAGAATACAATGCCCCATTTGGTATGTACCTCTCAAGACATCTGCAACAACTGGAAAGGCCACAGAAATACATCACTAAAAGAATCACAGGCCTAAAGCAGATGCCCAATACTGACGGTCTAAAACAAATTCCACCTATACTCTGTCGCATATCGTCTACTCAGAGGTGATCTCTGCTTAACATACAAGGCCATGTCAAACCCAGAGCTGTTGCACATGCTACACTTAAAGAAAGAAATCCCAATCCCTCAGAGACACATGCTCCAGGGATCTAAACCTTGTCACCACAATGAATAAAACATGCTGGAGGGATACGTTCCTGACCCAGAGACTCCCCAGACTCTGGAATAGACTGCCCATACATGTCAAGCAGAGCGCCTCTTTGGCCCTCTTCAAAAGGAACCTTGATGATTGGATGGGAGATAGGAAATTCATCCATGGGATTACATCAGTCACCCTACTAGACAGGGGTCCAGGAAATATCCAGGGAATTATTATGGCTAGGCTTGTATAGGCCCTAGGGCCAATAGCCTAGTACCAACCTATGAAACGAACCTATGTCTTAAGCACGCAATCAGTCGTGAGGGATTTGGACACCCAAGTTGATAACAACTTGAGTTTTGACCACCATGATGCTTCCGTTGTATGGAAAGCCTTCTACATGGCCCACCTTATAAGTAAGGGTATCTCATCCAGGGACAAGAAGGTCATAACATCTCTGTATTCTTCCCTTATAAGGCCTATTATTGAGTAAAACACCCCTTTTGGCATGTACCTCACAAAACACATGCAGCAGCTGGAGAGACCACAGATGTTCCTCACCAGGAGAATCCAAAGCCTCAAACATCTGCCATACACAGATAGGCTAAAAGCCCTATCCCTCTACTCAGTTTCATACAGACTCCTCAGAGGTGACCTCTGTCCAGCATACAAGGCGAACATGGTCCCCACATTGATGGGACTGCTACATATCTGCAAGTCAAGCTCTACTTGAGTAACCCACACGCTCGGCCTCAACCTGGTCTGTGACATCTGCAAGACTTGTTGGCAGGACAGCTTTTTGTCCCAGAGACTTCCCCATCTATGGAATGGACTCCCTGCCCACATCAAGCAGAATACCTCTTTACCCCTTTTTAAGCACAATGTAGATAACTGGATGGGAAATAGAAAATATATCAGAAAGCCTAAAAGGGATAAATGCAGAACATCTTTGGTAAAGCAGTGTGGTCTGTCAAATATGTCCTCCCAGGCCATCAAATAATGTACCCACTTGGAGTGATGTCAGAAGCTAAGCCAATTGTTAAAATCAATCATTTTCTGTCAGTAATGTGGCATCATCCTTGGAGAAGGTAGTGTGCTGCTTAGTGCTAGGCTCATACCTGCCTGAGACACATAATCAGTGAGCTTGATCATGTCTCACTTCCCATAGCCAAGGGAGGTACATCTCAGGTCATTAACACCCACATGAAGTATGACAGAGTCATACTGGTACCTGCAGTTCAATTACCTGAGTGCATGTGTGAAAGGCAGCTAACCGTGACTCTCTCTTTACTCAGACTGGTGAGGAGGACATTGGTGTGCCTCACTATGGAATCAGCAAGCACAAGGAAATTTGGCTTGTGTGCTTGTTTACCTTAAAGGCTTAATAGTATCTCTGGGTGGTGTTTTAATAGAATGTTTATATGATGGCTGAGGACCCTTTTTTGCTTGTGCTGTGCAGGAGGTTTTAGTGTTTTAGAAAGGTTACCTGTAAGTGCCTCAGCATAAGTAATTTTATATGTACTGTCACTGACAACCTCTATAGGATTAGTTTTGTTTGTATGTGAGAAGTTTGCCTCCAGGGTTAAAGTGTATTTACACCTCTTGCATGCATTATCTGATTTATCAAGAATAAGTGGACTGCAGTGTACATGAGGCAGTTGCTACAATGCCTCAGAATACCCATCTCAACTAGACTGGCCACTGAAAATGTCAGAAAGTGCATAATCATGGCTACTGGTCTACTAGGGAAGAGTGAGGGATATTTTAATATTCAGTAAGTCAACAAGATAAGGAGATCGATGAGCAAAGCTCAGCTATGTGCAAACTAGATGCTCTAGTAGTTTTAAAAAATCTGTCTATTCAATAAGTGTATATTAAGAGAAACTTACACTGCAAGAAATTGGTGTCTACACATATTTCAATGGGGTATTATACTGTGAGATATCGGTGTCTGTATAGATCACTGTTAGGTGTTTCTGTATGAAGAGCAGCAGATCTAACTAAAGACTGTAAAAAGGGTCAAACAAGTGCAGACATTCAACACAGAAATGCACAATTAATGCAGCTGTGACAAAACAATGCAAAACACAAGTGCCAAAACAGTAGATATGGTAATGTAACTTTGAGCTTGCTCTTAGGCTATGAGCCGAGAGTTGTGCAATTGCGACAATTAAATAAATGAGGAGATTCATTCAAAAATAAACAAAGGCCCTGTCGACAGTCAGAAACAGCACACTCTACCTTCCCTTACACAATTCCAGGCCAGAAAAATTACTCAGGCCCCCTCTACTCTCACTAAATGGAATTGAGACAGTTCTAACTAAAAGCTGTTAAAAAGGTAAAAACGTGCAGATGTTCAACACAGAAACACTCAATTAATGCTGCAAAAACAAGTTCTGAAACAGTGGATATGGTAATGTAAGTTTTAGCTTTTGTAGAATTTAGCAGAAACAACCAACACACTTTTAATAAAGCAGTGTGGTCACAAATTGTAGTCAAATGCCTTATGCACAGAGATTTAAATTTTAAACAAGTTAGCCCTCTAGCCAATCAAATAAAGGCACAATAATTCTTAGACCAACAATTCCCAGCTCTGAATGGTGTAAGCTATCTCCTCCTGCCCCAAGAGTGTAGACCACAAACCTTCCTAATGTAAAATGACTGGTATTAGAGCCCAACTGCTTAAACCAAAACAAAGACCCTTAGAAGGACAGGAACAATAAACTTTCACCAGAAATTCCCTGCTCAGAAGGGTGTGGGCTAACCTCTCCTCCAACACCACGAACCTTCTTAATGTAAAATAACTTGTTCGGAGCCAAAGTACGTAAACCAAAACAAAGGCACTTTTAGAATAACAGATAAAATAACTGTTCAGTCAACAATTTCTAGCTCAGAAGGGTATCTGCCTAGTGTAGGCCACAAACCTTTCTAATGTAAGACAACTAGTTTGCAGACCAAGTTTTTAAATAAGTACTAAGAGTCTTAGAATGACAGTTACAGTGTGACTCAGTAGCTGCAGAGAGAAGAAGGAATCAATCACTTTTAATACAAATATCTGTTAGTTGTAGGACTGTTATAGGTAGTTTCTGTGGTCTGGTTACATGTAGGCTCCAAACAAGCTATTCTGCATTAAGAAGGTGTTTTTCTACATTCTTGTTGCAGAAGTATGCTGATCTAACCTGTCTGAGTTGAGGATTGCTGGTGGAAGGCTTATTGCGTACTTCTCTGATTGGTAGTTAGCTTATATCTTGTTTGTCTTTGCTCGTATTTAAGCTTTGCATTTGTGCAGTGCTTTTCTTCATGCAGCACATGTTAGCAGTGCACAATATTGACACAAAAGCCTAGAAGCTCACTGCTCCCTACACAGTTCCCAGTGAAATCCTTCCAAGCTTTACTGCTGATCTAGGAGTAACTCAGTTGTGCACTAAGCAGTGTTGCCTTATTTATCATCCTTGGCCTACACAAAGTATAAATCCCTTTGTAGTCTTGGCTCTACAAGCACAGTCCTGTCAAATGAACCCATTCCCTTCCCTAATAAAACATACAGAAAGAGCCTGCTGTAATGGAAGGGCATTTTCCATCATCTCTCTGGCTAGCCTGATAGACATAGGCATCCTGAGGCAATGTAGCAATTGTCTCATGTACACTGACAACCACTTACTCCTGAAACTAGCAAATACTTTATGTGAGAGATGTAGTAACAATATGAAATTAGAGGCAAGACTCTCACATAAGGACAAATTGAATGCCAAACAGCTTGTCAGAACACACATGCACTTCCCACACTAAATAAGGACACTACACATAAACACACATATGTGGAGGTACTCACTAGAAACTAATCAAAAGATCAGAGGCCTCCTAAATGGAAACCACTTACACACATAACAATGCAAAAAAAACAACAACACATAATAACATACACACCAGTGTCTCAGCAAATAACCCCATAGGGCGTAACACTGCAAAACCTAAAGTGCTGGTCATAGGTGACTCCATTATGAGACACACAGATGTTCTTCTCATCGGGCTGGATAAGCAGTGGGCTAAGCTGCCTGTCAGATATCAAGATCCATAAAATCACTAAAGCAATTAAGTCACTCAACCACAAGTACTGGTATGACTCCATCATAATCCATGTGGAGGTGAATGATTTAAGACATACATCACTGGACTATATGAAGAGAGACATGACTGAGTTCTCAGATTATGTGTCAAAGGCAGGTATAAGCCTAGCCTTAAGCTGCATTGCACCTTCTCCAAATATGATGCCACAACACAAACAAAAAATAATTGAGTTTAACAATTGCCTTAGCATCTGGTGTCAATCCAAGGCAAGGTTTATTAACCTGGGGTCCATGGACCCCCAAGGGGTCCATGGAAAGATTTCAGGGGGTCCATAAGCTTGGATGGGAAAAAATGAACTCATTATCTTTATTTTCACTAACCAAACTGAAATCTTGCATTTCCTTCAGTTATGAATTTATGCAATACATTACAGTAGTATTACAGCTGTATATGTGGTCACCAATACAAATAACAGATGTTTTCATATGACATTACAGTTGTTGCATAATTCAACAAATCACTTATGGCTTACGCTCATCCATGCTTTGAAATTGCAGCAGTTATTAGACCTACTGCTAAATCTCATGTGATCGCATTCCCGCTGTGTCCAGACTATCATGCGACATAGCTGGCAAAATATCTGGCAACTCAGCGCCTAGTAGTCGTTTCACCACCAAATGGTCAAGCATTCTCACTTTGGTTGCCCAGTGATTACATTCAAGTGTTTCTCTAATCCGATTATTAGTTATTAACTGAAAGGAGGTGAGTCATTTTCATTGTTTGTTAAAGTTTTACAAAACTGGTCAGTTGAGAATTCATAACTTTTCGTATGTAGGCCACTTTTAACACATATAGACACCCTGGCTACGAGTGTAAACCAAACATATTCAAACACATCTAATGGTTATAACATATTTAGGTCACTCATTTAATGGCCTTTTGATGTATTTTATGAGTTATCCATCAGAGGATGCCTTCTGGAATAGATATGTTACTTCCTGGGGGGATGTATTGTGCAGTAATGCAAATGTTTTTTCTGTGGTTCGGTTTTAGATGAGTGATCAGTAATTTCTGTGTTAAGTTTTGGGAGAGGGGTGGGGTAAATTATAGGATTTCTAGACTAGAGAGTTTTTATATATGATGGCTATGTTAAAACTCGGGGAGGATATTTCATTGTCCTTTATTTCAAGTTTTAACCATATTTCTATAGTGACTCTGGGAAGTAGAATGATTGGCAGGCATGGAAGTCTTGCAGTTTACTGGAGATAAGATTTATTTTTTGGGAAATAGGCTGGATCTTCTGATAGGTGAAGATACTAACATTTGGGTCTGTAATGCAGTGACATAGGGAGAATTATTTGTGGTATGGGAAGGATCTAGGATATGGTGTATATCACCACTGAGAACAAGTGTTTTCAGAGAGTGTAGAAAACGATAGTACCATTTAAGTTTGCTTTTAATCTTTATGGCTACGTTTATTGTTGTGGGTTTATGTTTTATGTATTTGCATATGTAAAGATCAGAGAATGTGAAAAGGTATCAGTTGGGTGATATGTAGAGGAAGTGTGTGTTGATGTGGTGCATGTGTGTGATTGTGGGTTAGTGGGAGAGATAATGCTTGGTGTAATAGAGGTTTGGTAACGTGTGTGGTGCAAAGGTGAGGAATAAAATGTGATGACATGGATTGTAAAGTATTTTGTAGGAATGGTAATGACTTGAATGTAAATAATTTTGCAGGAATGTTGAAGATATTAAGATAGGTGGAGTGTTAACCTAAGTGAGGGTGAAATGTAATGGGGAAGTTCAAACTTTAGATAACTGTTGAGCATGTTGTGTGTGTTATTTAACCTTATCACTGTTATGTGCATGTATGCTGGTCCAACAGTGGAGCTCCCTGCAATGCTACAGGCATGTATGCATGCTCACCATGAGTCTGTTGATGCATGCAATAAGCTGCTGATATTGCGATGTATACCCATCTGTGATCCTAGTGATATCTCTATAAATGCCTATATGAATTACATTTTTCTTTTGCCTCTAGGTTTCTAGGAAGGCTCTGAAAGCCATGCAACTTTTCCCAGAAATTCAAGATAAGACTTCATGACCAGAATTCTATAAAGGACATGATTCCAGATCTACTGTAATCCTTGTGTCTATCTGAGAGTTAAAAGCCATTAAAAGTGTTAAAATTTGGGAAAAATTGTAAAGCCTGCAATACTGTACTTTGTCATACAACTTTCTTGAATATTTTACACTAATTAATAAACATACAAATTACTTATTTATATGCAGATTTATCAAACAAATTACACAAAAATCCAACAAAATATGGAGGTTTAAAAACTGTCAATTAAATCACGTTAAATATTTTATTTAAGGTTTATTTATTTCATATTTTTACAGACCCGATTTAAGCTGAAATGTCAAAGAAAATTAAGTATGATGGAAACTATGTATTATTTGGTCTCACTTGCATTAATGAAAGTGACAGGACCAAAAAACCGCAGTGTTTTTTGTGCAAAAAAGTCTTGTGAATGGAAGTATGAAGCCAGTAAAACTGAAACAGCATCTCACATCTGCCCTGCTGAAAATGCATCTAAAGATGATTTTTTTCATGAAAAAAAGCTCAGTTTGAAAAAGCAAGGACACTTCCAAAACTTGGGTTTGCCATTTCTCAAAAGCCTTTTCTTGAAACATCCTATAAAGTTGCTACCGGAATTGCCAAGCAGAAGAAAATCCACACTACTGGAGAGACTTTAGTAAAGCCATGTGCACTGGAGATGGTCAAACTGGTTTGTGGACTGGAACAGAGGAAAAAACTGGAAGCAGTTCCCTTGTCAAATGATATAATACATTCTAGAATAGTTGATATGTCTTTTAATATTTTGAAGCAGGTCATTGAGGAATTGGCAGCCCCGTCTTTCCCTTTCAGTATGCAACTGGATGAAACTACAAACTCGATCTCTCAACGTAGCCAGCTCCTTGTTTTTGTTCGCTATGTACACGCTGACTCCAACAAAGAAGAATTCTTGTTTTGTGAGTCTTTTTCAGAAACTACAAAGACCATCAATGTTTTTTAAATGCTAAAACATTTTTTTTACAAACAGAACTTTGAGTGGAAAGAAAAACGTCCTTGTCTTTGCAGTGATGGAGCTCCTGCGATGCTTGGTAATACATCTGGTATTGTTACGTTAGTGAGATAAGGAGCTGCTCAAGTCATCGTCACTCATTGCTTTCTACACAGACATGCATTGGCAGCAAAGACTCTTACAACAACCCTGAAAGAAGTTTTGTCAACAGCCATAGAAGTTATCAACTTTATCAAAAGAAGTTCTCTGAATCATCATATATTTTAAAACATTTTGTCAAGAAATGAGAGGAAAATATGAACTTCTTCACTATATCATAGAAGTGTGCTGGCTTTTAAGAAGACGAGTTTTGAAGTACTTGTTTGTAAGAGGAGAAGTTTCACTTTTTCTGAAAGAAACATAAAACCCACTCTTGGAACATTTTAAAATAAAAGATTTTATCCATGAGTTGGCTTACCTGGCAGGTATTTTTCACAATATGAATGAGATAAATCTTTACATTCAAGGTCATGAATTTACCATTGTGGATGCAACTGAAATATTACAAGCTTTCTTGGCTAAGTTACCAATATAGAAGAAGAGAGTAGAGGCTGACATTCTTGCAATCTTTCCAGTGTTGGAGGAAGTGCTTTACCAAGATGGAAATGAAATAAAAAAATCTCTGTCATTTGTTTTGAAAAGAGATATCAGTGTACACTTGGAAACATTACAGAAATCTTTTAAACATTATTTTTATCCTGATGTAATGAAAATTGAACCATGGATCTACTATCCTTTTCTTTGACATGAAAAATGAACCATGGATCCACAATCCTTTTCTTTCTGATATAAACTGTATTGAAGATATTGACTTAACCAAAAATGAACTCATTGATCTTAAGACAAAAAACTTACTACAACTGGAGTTTAACTCAAAAAGCCTTGGAGAATCCTGTGTTCCCTGAGAGAGGCTAATCTTTGTCTAGTAAAGCAAGCTCTGGAAGCTTTGATTCCATTTGCAGCAACATACCTTTGCAAATTGGGATTTTCAACACTTGTAACAATGAAAACAAAAAATCAAAATTGATTAGATGTCCAGCATGACATGCTTGTTGCTTTGTCAAATACCACACCACAGTTTACATTTCTTATTCAAGATAAACAACAACAGTCTTCACACAGTCTTTAGAAAATAAAATTCAACTTTAACTTTCCTGCTTTTAAATGTATTGCATTATTATTTATTGTGTTAAGAAAGAAGCACATGTTACTATATCCCATATGTTTTTTTTATTTATTTTGGAAACTATTTCAGTATAACTTGTTTCCTTTGTTATTTTATTTCATGCTTTTAAAACACTACTGCCTAAAAACTGTCCTGATATATAATAATTATACACATACTTTGGTAGTTAACTTCTCAGCATTTTTATTATTTTCAACTTCTCTCTCTCTCTCTCTCTCTATATATATATATATATATATATATATATATATATATATATATATTCCTCCTCTATGTCTTTCTAGTCTGTGATACAGAACAGGCACATAACTAATGCACTCACCTGCTGAATAAGAATAAGAATAATTTATTATCAGACAAAATTCAAAATTATACAAAAACACCACCACACCGTTGTGCTAGAAAAACTGAACCAGTTTCCTATCACTTTCAAAAGTATCATGAAGCCATGCCAAGTAGGCCCTTTTTCTGAAAAAAATGTTCTTGGATACAGACTGCGTCAACTACAAGCTTATCTCAAATCTCCTAACTTTAATTAAGATTAAAGAAAAAGTGGAAAGTTCTGCATTCTTACTGTCACCTCCTTGATTGAGTGCATCCTGACTAGAGACATTCAGAACTAAAACTTCAAAATACTGATCAGATTTCATAGGTTCATAGGTTCATAGGTTCATACTAGGCTATCTGCCTTTAGTATGGGGAACTATACCCATTATTTTGCTGTGCCTCTGTTGAGCAGTGACACTGAGGTAATCCATCTCCCATCCATTGGTCAAGATTTCTCTTGAACAAGGCCAGCGAGGTGCTCTGCCTCACATATACCGGGATTTTATTCCACAGCATAGGAGTCTTTGGGTGATGAATCTATCCCTCCAGCGTTTAAGTCTCCTTGTGGCTCTGACGGATCTAGATTTTTGAGGTGAAGCATATTCATCAAATCTGGGTTTGACATGGCCTTGTATGTTAGGCAAAGGTCACCTCTGAGCAAGCGGTGGCGACTGAATAGAGCTGGAGTTCTTGGACAGATGTTTGAGACCCTTTATCCTTTTGGTGAGGAACTTTTGTGGCCTCTCCAGCTGCTGCAAGTGTCGGGTCAGATACATTCTGAATGGGGCATTGTACTCAATCATTGGTCTGATGAGTGATGAGTATAGGGAGACTATGACCTCCCTTGATCTAGATGAGAATCCCTTCATGATAAGGTGGGCAATGTAGAAGGTCTTCCTAACTACTTACTGTCAAATGACAGACTACTATCAACCTGGGTCCCCAGGTCCCTGATAACTTCTTCTGTGCTCAGTGGATTGACACCTATTTGGTAGCTAGGGGTAACCTTGTTTTTATGACTATGCATTTTTGGCATTTAACTTTAGGCCATGGCTCTGGCACCAGTTATCCGTTTCTGTGAGACCCTTCTGAAGGATATCTGTGTCAGATGTAGTTTGCAGTCATCTGCAAACTTTGTCTAACCCTCCTGTGTTTGCTTGTACTAGTAGATGCCAAACAAGAGTGGGCCCAGGACTGAGCCCTGTGGTACACCACTTGTGACAGGCTCTGAGTCTGACATGGCGCCAGCAACTCTGACCCTGTGGGTTCTGTCACTCAGCCAGTTTGCAACCCATCTTGTGATGTATGGGTTAACATTTAAGCTGATGAGTTTTTCAATGATACCCGAGTGGGGTATTGTATCAAAGATCGAGGTAGGCTGTATGGACTGCCTTTCCCTCATCAATGGCTTTGGTGACTGTTTCAAAAAGTCAACCAAGTTTAGAAGGCATGATCTGCCTTTGACAAAGCCAAACTGGGATGGATCCAAAGTCTGCAAATTCCTATGTCTTTATTTATGAGGTCCATTATGATCCTCTCCATGGCTTTGCAGATAAGGCTTGTCAAGCTAATGGGCGGTAATTGTGAAGTGGGACCACAGTTGCAGATCCAGAGGTAAGACTATGATTAAACAGCTGTCCTAGCTGTGGGTTTAATTCCTCATTGAGTTCGTGGAGCACACAGCCGGGACACCATCAGGTCCCATGGATGCTGTGTTTTAGTTCTCACTTGGGCATTGGAGATGTTTGGGGGTTTGCACTGAACCTGTCAGCCAGTATGTTGGCAATGTCTGTAGGATCAGTAATCTTCACATCATTTTGAACTAGTTCTGAGCATATCTGGGAGTTTCCTCCCAGGTTTCTAAAGAAGGCCTTATGATTGTCTTTTGAGTCTTTAGCTATTTTTCTCTCAAAATTTGCTTTGGATGATTTTATGAGAGCTCTTAGTTTTTACTTATAGTGATCAAGGGTGTCTTACCTTTTAAGGATTTTGCTCTATCTTGTAGTAGCTTCCTCCTTTTGTTGTAGAGTTTGTTTATGGCTGGGGTCCACCAGGAGTCTTTGTTTTGCTTGGGATTGCCTTATCCATGCAGTCCTGCAGGTGCTGGTAGAAGGCATTTGTAAGTGATTCAGTGGCTTGAGTACTGTTTGGGGCCTTAAAGGAGACCACACTAGTCTTTAGAAGTGAGTTCTTTACTGTGGTCTTTTATTTCAGGTGGGGGTGGGATGAGGACCTCCAGCGAGATTAGTTTGTGATCTGATCTCACCAGTGAGGGGTATACTTCTAGTGTTGAACATTGTGCTCCTATGTTCGTGATGATGAGATCAAGTATGTTTTCTCCTCTTGTGGGGATGGTGACTAGTTGTTCCATGGCATTTGAGTTTATGAATTCCAGGAACTTTGTGTTTGGGCTTGAGTAGTGTTCCCAGTCTATATTAGGGTAATTGAAGTCACCTAGTATGATGGTGTTTGGTGATACATTTATCCCCTCTAGTGTTTTCAGGAAGGCCATGTGAGGTTCCTGAGTTTGTGAGGGTGGCCTGTAACATGCTACAATTTGCAGAGCAGTCTTGCCTATGGTTAATTGCACCTGGATGGTCTCCGATGCAACCAGTCTTGAGGTGTGGGTGTCTTTGATGAATATGGATACCCCCTCCTTTATGATAAGAGGTAAAACCTGATAGTGCTGGGGTGCTCTCAGGAGCCTTGAACCAGGTTTCTGTCACTGCACAGACATCGATGTTCTCCATACTGAGAAGGCATTTTGAGATTTAGACTTCTGGCATTGAGCAGCATTACCCTTAGTTTTCCTTTTTGTGTTCTATGGTGGTAGGTTTAGAATTTGAGCCTTGCCTAAAAGGCACTATGGGCAAGCAGCCTTTGCCGATATCGGAATCCCAGGGGTGACAGGTGAGCATGTCATCCCAAATGACATTTGGTAACAGAAACAGAAAGAAAAGAACTAGCCACTTTGTCTTGTATTGCTATGTTGTAGATCACAAGGTGTAACAGGGATATTTGTCCATAATTTTCTGAGCAACTTTTAAGTGATTCAGATTCTATTTTATCAACAATAAAGGGAGAATCTGTCTTAGTTACATAAGTCTCTAGTCTACACTGTAAACATGATATATCACTAAGCTCAGGAAGGGTCTATATTACAAGACCGAAAGTTTAAAAATCAGGAACGCTCTAAAGAGCGAAAATGCTGGACTTCGAAATCATTATTGTGGGGGGCATGCTTAATATATATTCCAACTACGAGATTGCACTACAGTGAGGAAAGGGCAAATATTCTGATCTTCACTTTACTGTGATCTTGAAAAAAAGCACTTTGAGGTTCAGCATTTTTGGTCGTTGGCATTTGGGATTTTAAACTTTTGGTTTAAAATCCCGCTCAGAAATGCCCTCCTTGTATAGCACCCTATGTGTTTACACTGGAAGAAAACTCTTAACTCTTGGAAACTCAGAGCAAGTTTTCAGACTTATGATTATGACATAAATGTTTGTTGTTTTATTGCTCTTGTGGCTCCTTAACAACAATATGGAATGCTACTTCCAAAAGATTTACTGTAGAATTACACGGTATGAATAGCTTCATATTGAATCTTGAAAAACTCTGGGATATGCTTTTGAGAGCAAGTACCATGAGTACATGTCAGGGACACACACATCCTCATGTATACAGTTTTAAAAATCCTGTGATATAACCCATCTTAAAATAGGTGCAATAAAAATTTGACTACTGATTGTGCTTCTTTGTTGTGGTTAACCTGGGTAAACTTAGCGACAGAAACAATAACCAAGTTCACGGCCTCCTGCCTATCATCTCACTATTTCAGACTAAGTCATTCACAAAGAGACTGAACTGTTATGACACTTTGTAACTCAGGCTTTAGAACTGTTATCTGTGCAGACGACCAATGTAAATGAATTAGAAGAACTGCAGGAAATTTACATAAGGTCTGAACATGATAGCTCTTACAGATCTGTAAGCAGTGTACTACAAAACCACTTTAGCATAGGTTTATAGATATGTAAACCTCCTACTGAATAGGCAATGTATTAAAGACTTAATGGTTCTCTATCACAAACCAGACAACTAGTCTCTTCAGCCTGCATTGATGGATTATTCTGAGAAGGGGTCCGTGGCTTTCACCTGACTGGCAAAGGGGTCCATGGAACAAAAAAGGTTGAAAACCCCTGATCCAAAAGGATCCAGTATCTGTCAACCTGGGAAGACGTGGTCAACAGGCCATACTGCTTTGTCAGAGATGGCTTGCACCTGTTTCCTCTAGGATTTCAGATACTGTTAAAGCCATTAGCCTCCCTTATTGTGCTTTTTGCAGGCAGTGCCAAAATAACCAACCTCCCAACATAACAAAATCCTCTCAGATAAACTCAAGGTGCTGCTGTTTAATGCTAGGAGTCTAAACAAGAAACTGCAGTCCCTGAACGCAATCCTCACTTTGGAAGATGCTGACATCTGAGCAGTCACTGAGACATGGTTCAAAGGTGCGGAAAGCACCTCAGCCATGCAGGGCTACAATACCTTCCATATGTTCAAACCACAAACTGAGCATGAAAGAACCAAAGGAGGAGGTGTATCCATCTTCATTAAGGGTTAGTACTCCTCGAGACTGGCCAAACAATGTGACACTCTTGAGCTCCTCCATATCCAATTAACTATAGACAAAGTCCCCACTACATCATAGCTACCTAAAGATCCCCCAACATGAAACAGGAAAAGCATACCACATACCTGGACTTACTGGAGTTACTTGCCATACAGCCCAACACCTTACTTATGGGTGATTTTAATTTTCCTAACATCGAATGGGAAACATACATGACCACAAACATGCTCGCTCAGAAGTTCTTGGACTCTGTCTATGCAAGTGCTCTGGAACAGCTAATCAGCACACCCACAGGAGGCCCAAATGTCCTGGACATAGTACTTACTAACAAGGGAGAGCAATGCAACTCCCACCCCCCATGTGACGTTCTCCCTGGTAAGATCGGACCATAAATCAGTCTTGTTTGATGTAATTATAAGACCAGATGCCTCATCAAGCTCAAAAATGCTTAAGAATTTTTCAAAGGCAAATTACTTCCTATTAAGTGATGGTATAAAAAGTTTCAAAGCCCCCTTGAACGCAGATAACATGGACTCCTATGCAGAGGTGTACACCGATGCACTGTATAACCACTCAAGCAATTGAACAGAATCAGCTGACCTGACCAGATTAAAACCAGGTCTTGCCAAAAAAAAAAAAACAAGCCAGGTAGACCTCTTCTATAAATAGGCTATACAACAAGAGAAAGAAACTAATGTCCAAGAACAAAAGGGAACTTGCCCAGTAGAGAAAGAAATACCTTTCTAGCTTAATCAAATAAATTAGAGATCTTGCCAAGTCTTTCCAAGTCCTTGCCAAGTCCTCCCAAGCTAATTACAAAGTAAAAATAGCCGGGTCTATATTATATGAGTGAAAGTTCATATAAGCAAATGCTCAATGAGCGAAAATCCCGGACATCAAAAACAATATTCCCCCGCTAAATTTATATTCCAACTCCAAGATCACACTACAGTGAGGAAAGGCCAAATGCTCCAGTCTTCACTGTACTGCAATCCCACAACACACATCTCAATGGATTTTCACTCATTGGAGCGTTCACTTATTATGAACTTTCGTTCATATAATATAGACCCAAAATAGCCTCCCTAGCTAAGGGCAATCAAAAGGCATTCTTTTACTACCTCCCAAATCTAAAAGGGAATACCAGCTATGCGCTGAACTGTTTGTGGATGGCACCACCCATACTCAATTGGACATTATAGCCAACCTCCTAGCTGACAGATTTGGAGCAAACTTTACCCCTCTGACCCCTCCAGTCATCCACGAAAGTATATCTGCCCCCATTTCTTAGCCTATTATCTCAAGAGATCAGGTCATCTTGGTGCTCTCCAAGGCCAAAAACTTGGTAACAATGGGACCAGACAACTTCCCAAGTTGCCTTTTAAACAACTTAAAACATAACCTAGCAGACCTACTCAGATCCTTTTTTAACCACACCCTGCAAACTGGCTATGTTCCAGCAGAATGGAGGACAGCAACAGTAATCCCTCTGCACAAAGGGGGACCATCAACCGACCCTGGAAATTATAGACCCATAAGCTTGACTTGCCTCATCTGCAACACCATGGAAAGAATCATTATGGACCTTATTAACAAGGACATAGGTAATCTCTAAACTCTGGACCCAACTGAATTTGGATTCATTAAAAGTAAATCATGCCTGTTAAACATGGTTGACTTCTTTGAGACTGTCACCATTGTCCTGAATGACAGAAAGACAGTACACACCACCTAACTTGACCTAGCCAAGGCATTTGACACAAACCCCAACTCAGATATTATAGAGAAACTTGCCCATTTGGGAATTAACCCCTACATTACCAGACGGGAATCCAGCTGGCTCACTGACAAGACACATGCTAACAAAGTGGGTGACTTCACTTCTAGCAAAAGACCAGTCACGAGTGGCATACTACAGGGTTCTGTGCTAAGCCCATTCTTCTTTTGGCTTTACCTAGTTAGGGGTCACCACAGCAGATCATCTGTCTGCTCATGATTGGCAGTAGAGTTTTACAGTGTTGAGTTGCCAGCCCAGTATCCAACCTTCCACAGAAGGCACACACATGTACACCTAGGGCCAATTTAGAGTGTCTAATCCACCTACTGCATGTCTTTGGGATGAAACTGGAGCAAACCCAGATGACCACAGGGAGGACATACAGACTCCACACTGAAGGCACCCCAACCAACAATCAAACCAGAGAACCTCTTGCTGTGAGGCAGCAATGCTAACCACTGCACCACCATGGGCACCCCTGTGCCAGGCCCCTTACTGTTCAGAATTTATTTCTCAGAAGTACAGTCAAACTTGGATGGCCTGTGGCCGACCAAGCTTGCTGATGATTGGAAATTGGTAGCAATCCCCGAGTCTCCTTCAGTGATGTCAATATACTGCAGGCAAGGTTAACTCAGACAAATGGCTGTTGTCAAAGCCACAAATTAAAGCTAAATGCAAAAAAAATGCATTATTATTCACTTTGGGAAAGCCAGCATCCCTGCTAATTACATTATAGACAACACCCCACTAAGTATAGACCCAGTGGTACATGATCTGAGCACTCGGGTTGATAGCAATCTGAACTTTGACTATCATATATCCACAGTAGTCATGAAATCCTTCTATGTGGAACATCTCATAAGTAAAGGCATTGCATCTAGATCTAAGGATGTTATAATTCCATTATACGTGGACCTCATCAGACCAATAATTGAGCACAGTGTTCCATTTTGCATGTATCTCACCAGACATTTGCATCAATTGGAGACAGCACTGAGTTTTCTCACCAAGAAATTACAAGGTACACAAAACAAGTCTTAGGTAGGAAGACTGAAAGCCCTGTCATTGCATTCTGTCTCCTACAGGTTGCTAAGGAGTCACCTGTGCCTGGCTTACACGGCAGTCTCTGACCCCACCTGATGGAAATGTTACACATTCATAAATCAAACTGCACGAGGGTCACTAACTCCAGAGATCTTAACTCAGCCTAACCTAGCCTCTGACATGAACAGGTCATGCTGGAGAGATTGATACATCTCCCAGAGACTGCCACTTTCCTGGAGCAAGCTTCAAATTCAAGTGAAACAGAACTCCTCCTTGACCCTCTTCAAATGTAACCTAGATCAATGGATGGTTGACCACAAATTCACTCCTGGGATAGCACCCATGTCACTCCTGGATAAAGGAAGTTGATATTAACTGCCGCAGACACTTACCTCTGCAAACTTTACTCAATTAACCATTGACAACTGGGGCAACTCAAGATAATTATCGCTAGGCTTGTAAGGGCTCAAGGGCCGTTAGTCTAGTAACCTTCATAGGTTCATAGGTTGGTACTAGGCTATCGGCCCTAGGGCCTATACAAGCATAGCCATAACAATTCCCTGGATATTTCTTCCCACACTATCTACTTCCCTGGACCCCTGTCTAGCAGGACGACTGACGTGATCCCCGGGGTGAATTTCCTTTCCTTCCATGAACCTATGAACCTATGAACATGTCTTTAAGCCCATCTGGAAGATGTTTAGAATTTTTATCTTTCTTATAAATGCAGATACATAATGCTGCCTACTTGTAAATGCTGGCAGGTTCCTACCTGCAGCTACTTCCACTGTTATTTATAGTAGTGCCAATATATGGTGATGGACAAGATGATGAGGAAGGTTAGAAGGGGAGTACTTACCCAATGTCCATTTATTGCTGAATGTTCTGTCATTTGGTTACTTCATCCCATATCTCCTTTACTGTGTACCTTTTTGCCCACTTCAGGTGTTATTTTACAAATAACATCACAAGTCTGGAAAAGTAGTGCTTGAGAAAAAATTTGCATTGTTGTTTTAGTGTATGATTATTTACCCATGTTCCATTTTTTTAATGTTAAAATCATGTTTTACTTCATGAATGAAAACTCATGGGTTTTATTACTTATGATTTATGTAACTGAAGATAGTCCTTCGCACAGTACTGTTCTAGCATCTCAATACCTTCTGTACAATAGCTAATGTGTCCTTTAGCAATGCAGTTAATTTATATTGTTCTGCAATTCAAGCTGAACATCTTCTCCCTGTAATTTTTCTGTTGGAGCATTGCTATTATAATATTCATATGGGCAATAGAAATATCTTAAGTTGTTCCCTGGCATCATCTCTACAATATATAACAACCATAAAGTCATATTACCTTGATGTGTGTTGAGGGTTGGGAGGGTGGCCTAATTGTTAAGGTGTTTGCCTTACTAACACAAGGTGCAGCGTTTGAGTCTCACAAGGGATAATTGGCTATGCTTAAAATGGCATGCAAGGGCAGTTAGCGTAGTGCTAACCTATGAACCTTGTCTTGTTCCCTGTCAGCTTTATGTCTTAATTAAAGTAATACATAATCCTCAAAGCCCCATGTTAAGATACTGTGTAGTAACATTAAAATGTTAGTATAAAGTAGGAAAACGATGAAAAAAAAACATAAACCTTATTGATTGTTTCTCTTTAGTGCTTATGAGACAGGCAGGTCTGTGCAAGTATTGTGCAATGTTTATGGCTGGAGAGTTTCCAAATGTAAGGCAACAGGAATTTGCAAGCCTAAAGGTCAGCAAACAGTATAAATAAACAGTAAATGGTGGCATTGGCTGTGACATGTAGCAAATGTATTGTGTAAAACTTAGCATGACTGAATCTGATTCAGTCAAGGTAATGTGATATAATCCATCACAAGTTATAAAAAAATATGGATATTATGGAAGTATCCCACAAGAAGTAGAACTCAACTATTTTTCCCTCTATTGATGGTAAGAAAAAAACATCAGGGAGTTTGGCAAGTTTCCAGAGTAAAGGGCAGAAAATTCCAGCAATGATGTAGCATAAAATAATGCATATGGTCTGTGGTCTGGATGATAGCTTTCACAAAAGATTGGATTAGATGACTGACCATTTACTCACAGGAGGCTTGGTAAGTGAAACAGAAAAAAATTAAAATCCTCAGTTTTTTAACAAGAATATAAATTATGATATGATCATTCAATTGAAAATGTGCATCATCGGCAACAGGAGAAATCTTCTCTGACCTTATAAGCAGGAGATTCAGGAGTGACTTAGGAAGCAGTAGCTTGTTTGAGCCATGAAACTCAGGGTGTTCAGGTGGGGATACAAGCTTAATGTATAACCTATCATCTGTGAAATAGTAGATATACTGTCAGCAATATACCTGATTTGCTGCAAGAGAAAAAGCATGCCTTATGATCATATTATGTAAGGATTATTATTAGTAATGTTAACAAAAATAAAACAAGCCGAAGATGTGTTTTAATAGAAATCTTACAGCAGCTGCACCTCCAGCTACAAAAGGATGTGTGAACTTTTGACAAGCTGTTTCCACTTTCTGTCACACCCTGAGAAATGAGTCAGCTGCAGCACAAACCAAACAGGCTAGCAGAAAGATTTTTTTTCCATAAAGCAGAAAGCATAGTTAAGTGTGCACAACTTTATGCCCTGAAGAACATTTTCACTTAGCAAACTTGACACACCTAAATTGCTAGGATTCCTCAATCCATTATTTTCAAAACTTAAATCTCAGCTTGGTTCTGCAGCTATCTACTCGTGTAATTTTGTTTTGTATTGCATTAGGCTACACAGTTATTTTTTCTCTGTCACCTATTTAACTTTACTAATACTGTGTGTTGCAGTTGACACCACTGCAGTTGGACGTTTTTACTGTTTCATACCGTAGCAAAGCTGTCTCTGTCAGTCTTGCAGCACAGACAATCACATTTATAGTGTCACACGTCCTACTTATTTTCTCATCCTGCTTTCCTTCTCAGCAAGAGTTTGTTACTCATTTTGGGTCATTTACTTCTTGAGCTCCTTGCTTTATAATGTCTTGTACCTTTCACAAAATATCGCTTTACGATTTGCTCTTAGATATTTAAAACTTTTGCATGTTATTCTTTTTTCTGATAAAATTCTAATAAAAATCCAACTTTTTGCATGCATTTCCATGCTCAAGGCTTTCTTCTGTCCTTCCTTGATTTCGCTCCATACAGAGCACACCAGCACACTACCCCCTATTCTTGTATTAATTCATAGCAACGTCCGGCTGCCTCAGGTATCAGCCACCTGGTGAAGCCTGAGACAATAGTGACACAGGTCCTCCCTTTGTCTAGAAGCCCAAGCACACTCAGTTGAAGTGCCATTTCAACCTCTCTTACATGCTTCCCTAAAATGTCAGAAGGATGTGTCACAAAGTGCAATCTGTATTTTTTATGGGGGTCTAAGTCTAAAATCTGCATTATTTTTAAATATAGGCCAGTTGACTCTTATTTTAAAAGAACTAAGAGTTGCACAAATGCACACAAGTATGTACTGTGACACGTGCAACTCCCAGTGACAGAAAAGAAAAAGATTATTTGAAAATATATAAACAACTAAACAAATAATTAAAAAAATAAATAAAAAGGAGGGACTTTAGATAAGAAGTGTAGTACAGTGACTCATACCTGCCTTTCTAATTTACAATTATATTTTAATTTCCTTGATGATGACAAAAATCATTCAAATCCTATAACTTCATGACAAGAAACAGAATGCATTTTTTGCTCATTTTTCTCCCTTGCTGCCTCCTGATTCTCAATACCCCTCATCCAACTGGCCCATTCATTCCCCTTCATTGGGTAGAGAGCCAAAATGTAGGGCAGTCATTAAGGTAGTCATCAGTTTTTATTTTAGTTATTATTATTTTTAGCCTAACACCATAGTGTATACCAATAAATGCACTTAGGAATTCAAGTAATGCAATCCTTGAAGACTGTCTTGTCCCCTCTAAGTGCCAGGACTCCTGTGTGGACTCCATTCACTATCAGGGACTCTAACAACCACATACTCCAGTCCCTTCCCAAAACAGAGGTGATCCACAGAAACTGCATCATTCATTCCTTCTTCGTGCACACTCCACCATGTGCCCAAGATGCTATCTGAACTTTGGCCACCTGGGGGTCATAATCAAAACTTTAAACATCTACCCCAACAGAGGTGATAGAAAGCATGATTGTGTCCCCTTTTGACTACCCTTCACTTAAAGATAATATTGATTACTGACAAGCCACTTACAAAAATATATCTTAGATAAATAATTATCATAGGTTCATTGGAGGTCACTAGGCTAATGGCCCCAGGGCCCCTATAAGCCTAGCCAAGTTCAACCCATGTTCCCTAGGATGTCTCATTCAAGCAGACACTAAAATCAGCACATATTGCCCCTACCCAAAAGGGACACAGGTGGAACCCCCAGAGTGAATTTCCAGTTGTCTAAATTATGCCTAAATAGGAACAATGAGGGGCTTTGTTTAACATGACTAGGAAGCTTGTTCCAATAGTGGGGTAACCTCTGTGAGACAAATCTGTCTCTCCAGCAATTTCTGTTGATGTCACATACCAGGTTAAGGTCCTCTGAGTGAGAGATTTGTGTTCTATTTCACTTGTGAATGTGCAGCATTTCCATTAAGGGTGGGTCAGAGATTTCTTTATATGCAGGATACAGGTTGCCTCTGAGCAGTCTGTATGACACAGAGTAAAGTGACAATGATTTCAGTTTGTTCACATAAAACAGATCTTGAAAACCCTGAATTCTCTTTGTAAAGAACCTCTTTGGTGTCTCCAATTGCTACAGGTGTTTGGAAAGGAACATACCAAAGAGAGCATTGTACTCTATTATTGACCTGATGAGGGAAAAGTACAGGGAGGTTATGACCTATTTTTTCACTGGAGGTAAGGCTCTTACTTATGAGATGAGCAATGCAAAAAATCCATATCCAGCTCCAGACAGGTGACAAGTGGAGTACCTCAGGGTTCAGTCCTGGGACCAGTCTTGTTTGGCATCTACTTCTCTGAAGTACAGGCCAACACTAAGGGACTCTGGCTAACAAAGTTCGCAGATGACTGCAAACTGGGAGCCATTATTGAATCCCCAAATGATGTGGCTACTCTACAAAAGGGCCTTACAGAAACAGATGCTTGGTGCCAAAGCCATGGGCTCAAGCTCAATGCCAAGAAATGTATAGTTATCCCCTTTGGAAAAAACATGTACCCATGAATTACCACATAGGTAGCAGCACACTAAACACCGAAAGTGTGATAAGAGACTTAGGGACACAGATGGACAGTGGTCTCACCTTCAATAGAGCTTTTGGACATGCTACACTTAAAGAAATCCCAATCCCTCAGAGCCACACACTCCAGGAATCTAAACCTTGTCATCACAATAAACAAAACATGCTGGATGGATAGGTTCCTGACCCAGAGACTCCCCAGTCTCTGGAATACTCTGCCCATACATGTTAAGCAGAGTGCCTCTTTAGCCCTCTTCAAAAGGAACCTTGATGATTGAATGGGAGAAAGGAAATTCACCTCGGGGATCACGTCAGTCGCCATGCTAGACAGTGGTCCATGGAAGTAAATAGTGTGGGAAGAAATAGCCAGGGAATTGTTATGGCTAGGCTTGTATAGGCCCTAGGGCTGATAGCCTAGTACAAGCCTATGAACCTATTAGCAAAATGCCCTTTTTACCACTGTGTAGATATGGTGATTGAAGTTAAGGTTGTTGTCGACACGTGTGCCCAGATCTCTTACCACTGACTGTGTGCTTAGGGTATTGCTATTGATGTGGTAGTTTGCAGGAACATCCCCCTTGCCAAAGGGTATGATAATGCATTTTTTGCATTGAGTTTAAGAACATGACTTTGGCACTGATCATTAGTCTGTGTAAGACCTTCTTGCAGGATGTTGACATTGCTAGAGGCTTCAATGATCACTCCCAATTTGCAGTAATCAGTAAACTTTGTTAGCCACAGTCCTTTAGTTTTAGCATGTACTTTGGAGAAGTAGATTCTGAAAAGTAGGGGTCACAGAAGCATTAGGGAACACCACCAGTTACATGTCTGTGGAGGAGGAGGAGTCTCCTATTTTGACTGTATGAGTTCTATCAGTGAGCCAGTTTTCAACACACCTAACAAAATATGGGTTGATACCCAGCTGGGTGAGTTTATCAATAATGCCTGAGTGGGGGATTGTGTCAAAGGTGTTAGCTAAGTCTAGGTAGGTGGTATGCACAGATTTCCCATTGTTTAGGACTTTGGTGACTGTCTCAAAGAAGTTCACAAAGTTTAACAGGCATAATCACCCCTTGACAAAGCCAAACTGGGTAGGGTCAAGTGTTTGGATATTTCCTATAGCTTTGTTAAGAAGGTCCATGATGATTTGTTCCATGGCCTTGCAGATGAGGTTGGTCAGGCTAATGGGTCTATAGTTCCCAGGCTCTGTGGATACACCCCTTTTGTTAAAAGGAATGAATGTAGCTGTTTTCTGCTGCAATGAAGCCAGTGCTTAGGCTGTGATTGAAAAGTGTGCTCAATGGTGATACTAATTCCTGGTTTAACCCATGGAGAACACAGCCCCAGATCTTGTCTGGTCCCATAGATTCTGTGTGTTCACCTTCGGAGAGGGCATTTAAGACCTGCTGCTCAGAGATACTAGGTGGGGGATAGGTTTTAGGGATGCTTTGGGGTATATGTGGGAGGGAAGTTTTCACTGAACTTGTCATCCAGCAGGTTTGCTATATCCACAGGTTCTGTATATATAGTACCATTAACTGCAAGTTCAGCACAAATCTGGGCCTTTACCTTTGAGGTTACAGATGTAACTAAAGAACGCCTTGTGTTTATCCTTAGTTAGGGAAGCTAATTTGGATTCATAGTTAGCTTTGGGGGACTTCACTGGCAGTATTATTTGCCTGTTTAAGTTGTGGAGGGAGTGTTTCCAGTTTTGAGACTGTTCCTTCCTACTATTAGACAGCAATTTCTTTCTCCTATTGTATAGCCAATTAATGGCAGTTGCCACCAGGCAGGTTTGTTTTTTTTTTTAAGATCTTGCTTTGATTCAGGTACAGCAGAGTCAATACAGTTGTACAGGTGCTTGTATAAAGTACTGGTGTATAACTCAGCATAGGTGTTTGTTCTATCGGTGGGGGTGGACTATGACACTATTTATTCTGTCACATAAGAGGTTGTAATTGGCCTTGGAAAAGTTTTTTAGTCTAGTTGTTGCTAAGGGGGGGTCTTGTGTTATAGTTACTTCTAGCGAGACTGATTTGTGGTCAGATCTTACCAGGGATGACCACACATTGGGGGTAGTGCAATGGTCCCACGTGTTGGTGACAAACTGATCCAGGATGTTTAAGCCCCTTGTGGATGTGTCAACCAGCTGGTCCAGGGCATTGGAGTTAACGAAGTCCAGGAACCTTTGGGCAAGTGAGTTAGAACAAGTATAATTTACCCATTCAATGGATGAGTTAATTAAAGTCACCCAAAACCAGGGTGTTTGATTGTATTTTTATTGACTCATGTAGGTTGAGTGGATGTCCTGATTCATAGAGAGAGTCCTGTAGCTGGCAATAACCTGAAGAGTGGTCTTACCTGCAGTTAATTGCACCTGAAGTAATTCATGGGACTTGTGCTAGTTTGCTAATCTAGAGGTGTATTTATATTTAATGAATATTGATACACCACTTCCATTAGTTTTCATAAATTCAATTTGTGGTCTGAACATGTGGAAGGAAATGTAACTTAATATAGCTGGGGTGCTCTCCACTGCCTTAAACCAGGTCTCAGTGACTGCATAAATGTCAGCATCTTTTAAGGTGAGGACTACTTCTAGTTAGTGCAGTTAGGCTTCTAGCATTTAGCAACATAGCCTTGAGGTTGTTTTTAGAGGGTATTTTTACATTGGGAATTTTGTTTTTGTGACATTGCCTAAAAAAGGCAATATGGGGGTGGCAAGAGCTTTCATCAGTAAACAAAATCCCAGGGGTGACAGATGAAGACCGTCTCTGGCAAAACATTGAGGTCTGTTGATCATGTCACCCCAGGCTGACAGATACTGGATCCCCTTTGAATGACACCAGAACTAAGCCAGTTGTTGAAGTCAATCATTTTTTGTTTTTATTGAGGTCTTATCCTAGGCGAAGGTAAAATGCTGCTTAAGGCTAGGGACACACCTGCCTGAGACACATAATCAGAGAGTTCAGTCACATCTCTCTTCAGAAAGTCCAGTGAGGTACATCTCAAGTCATTCACACTAACGTGGACTATTATGGAGACATAACAGTGCCGGTGTTGAGAGACTTGAGTGTGTGTGTGATGTGGTGGATCCTGGCGCCTGACAGACAGCTGACCGTGACTTTTTCCTT
The DNA here is from genome assembly GCF_019279795.1 of Protopterus annectens. Taxonomy (NCBI): domain Eukaryota; kingdom Metazoa; phylum Chordata; order Ceratodontiformes; family Protopteridae; genus Protopterus; species Protopterus annectens. The sequence continues at coordinate 1,088,921,014 of NC_056727.1, read as the reverse complement.
ATTCAATCTGATGAGAGGGACATCCATTTGTCTCACAATTGAGTTGCCTATCACTAAGATGTTTGTTTTTGTGTTATGTCTTAGGGGCTAGTCTGTTGAGACAATGGTGTGTGATATATTATGTCTACTATGTTCTGCAGAGGATGTATTATGTGAATCATGCTTGTGTTTGTGTTTGGGAGGTCTCTGATATTTAGGTAAGCTTCTGCTAAGGACCTCCACTTATGTAGGTTTATGTGTTGTCGGTTTGGTAGGTGCAGAAGGTGAGCTGTGCATGTGGGCAACCTGCTTTGTATCAGATGAACTGACTGGGGAGCGAGAGAGCCTGGATTCTAGGTTCTTGATACAGATGCACCACTCACATAATGAATTTGTGTGGACTAGAAGAAGTGGGTTGTCAGTGTACATGATGCAATAGCTGCATTGCCTCAGAATGCCCATGTCAACCAGGCTGGCCGGAGAAACTGTGAGAAATTGTCCATCCATAATGTAGGTAAGCTGATGTGGTCAGAAAACAGGGAGGCAGGAAGGATGAGTTAAAGTAGAGGACAAGAGAAGTGGACAAAAAATATGAAGGGCTAGTGGGTATAATCTATGTTGGTACCGCAGACGCTTCGCTGACTGCATCACCTGTCAGTGAGGGACAATCACAAGAACTTACTGATGGTGCACCAGCAGAGTACTAAGGGAAAATTTGCAGGCAGAACTTTTTGTATCTATAACCGCCAGTGCTGCCCACTGCTGTTCACCAGTGCGCAATGCGCAAACAAGCAGAAACTCATGCAAATGTGATGCTTATGTTGCAAATGAGAGCAAATTGATTTAAACAGATTATCCAATAAAAAAGCTCAAAACTGAGCCCTGTTCCAGCAACCTTCAATCAGATGAGTTCTAACTGCGTACTCCTCCCACTAGGGTGCAGAGCAACCCTCTCCAACAAAACATGGCCTGGTTTAGTGCTCAAGATATACAAACAGAACTAGATTCAGCAGGTATGAATGTAGTCTATGCTACAGCAAAGTGCAACAATTTCAGAAAAAAAACCAGTTCAAATAAGCAGTGATATGGTAAAAATGTACTTCAAGGGTGCAATATACATTGAAAAAGTCTACATAATTTCTACTTAAGTTTTGCAGAGATCAGCAGATGCCTTGGATTGATCAGATAAATATAGCAGAGCAGTAGCTGGTCGCCAAACTCTGTGTGGCTTCGATAAAACAAGAGCAAACCCATACAAATGCAGTGCTTATGTAATAAATGAGACCAAACTGATTTAAACAAGTTAACCAATAAAAAAAACTCAAAACTGAGCCCTGTTCCAGCAGTCTTCAACCAGATGAGGTCTAACTGCACATGCCTCCCACTTGGTTGCAGGGAAACCCTCTCTAACAAAAAAATGGCCTTGTTTAGTGCTCAAGTTATACAAACAGAACTAGACTCAGTAGGTCTGAATCTGGTCTATGCTACAGCAAACAAAGTGCAACAATTTCAGAAAAAAAAAGTTCAAATAAGTAATGATATCATTAAAATGCAGTTCAAAAGTGCAATATGCAGTGAAAAATTCTACTTAAGTTTTGCAGAGATCAGCAGATGTCTTGGATCGATCAGATAAATACAGCAGAGCAGCAGCTGGTTGCCAATCTCTGTGGAGCTTTGCTAAAACAAGAGCAAACCTGCACCATTTCTGTGCTTATGTACAAATGTGAGGAAACTGATTTAAACAAATTAACCAATAAAAAAGCTCAATACTGAGCCCTTTTCCAGCAATCTAGTTCTAACTGCACACTCCTGGCACTAGGGTGCAGGGGAACCCTCTCCAACAAAAGAAGGCCTTGTTTAGTTCTCAAGTTATGCAAACTGAACTAGATTTAGCAGGTCTGAATCTAGTCTATGTTACTGCAAACTGCAACACTTTCTGAGAAAGAAAATAGTTTAAATAAGCAGGCACAATAAGCCTTCAACTAGCAACTCCCAGCTCAGAAGGGCAGAGGCTACCCTATCCTCTCACAAGAGTTCAGACCACAAACATTCTTAATGCAAAATAACTGTCCAGAAGCCCAAGCACTTTAGAATAAGTTCATCAACTATTGCTATGATTACTGTCTGTGGGCTGTCATATATGTTTGTGCCTACTCTGCTTTGCTTTCTCTTCTCCCTAAAAGTATCACTGTGTTTGAGTACTGCAAATCCAAGTCAGCTACTTTTTTAGTCTTTAGTAAACAGAATTATTAATAATACAGTTTTAAAAGCGCTGCTTCAGCAGTTGACTTAAATGTTGAAGTTGCTCAGTGACTGAAAAATTATTCCCATTTTATTACATACCAACAAATTTATATTACTAAAGCAAGGTGATCCAAGTGGAGGAATGTGATTTTATTCTAAGATGTGGCAACCTTAGGATTCTTTATAATAAAAAATGATGCATACTCTAGCTTGAAAGACGAAGGGGTCTGACATGTTAAGTATGAGTCTATGTAAAGTACACTGGACTCAGAAACCTGCAGCCTTACAAACTGAAGTTGTATACATTGCCAGATATAATAAATGCAACTTGATTTATTATTGCACAAAAAATGACAATGACAATAACCATAGCTCTCAACAAATCGGGGACAAATCCAGAAATAATTAGGTGTGATTGGATACACTTTAAAATATTAGTGCTGCTAACTTGAGAGACATAAGAGAGTGCAAACTAATATAAAATTTCTGAAGTAAAATAAGCCTGAAATTCTAATTATTATCATTATTTATTAAGTATAATCCAAACATTTTTTTCCTAAAGGCAACAGTTTTAAGAGAAATTAAGCAGGAAGAAGCAAAAATCTGAGTCAAATCATAACACATGGTTGTATTACAAGTGAACATTTGATCAACAAGTGAACATTTGATCAATGGAAGAAACTACCACATGAGATTTGTTACAAAAACAGAAATTAATGCTATTATAACTGGAATAACTGGAAGGGTTATAATGAAGGTAACTTCAGGAGGTAGCCATTGTATGGTGAACCTTTCGAACTGAATTGTATAAGCTAATGGTGGGGAAGAATTTAACAGTGACTAAGTGTGTTCCAAAGTAGTGAAGTGCTTAAAAAGAAGGCCCTTCAGCAGCATTACATGGATTTCTGAGGTTGTACAAGGCCAGGGAGTCCATGGTGGATAATTTCAATGATTGATGAAAATACTTGTGGTTCAGGAAAACTGATACCCCCAGCATTCTACATGGTAGGGTTAGCAAGGTTTAGGTATTGCACCCCAAGAGCTAAAAACTGACACTGATGTTGGGTATGCATCATTCTTGTGGTTGCATTCATCTCTTGCTGGGACCCTTGTGATTATACTAAGAACCCCCAAAACACCAAATAGCAGCCTTTATTCTCCTTGGACATATCTGTATGAGAAGCCCTCCTGTGTCTATAATACATTCCTTTTGGGACTGTTGCCATTATGTTACATGTTAACCTGTTCAGGAGATTCTAGTATCTATAATGCAGACTGTATCATTTCTTGCTGATGAAGCATAGCAGGTTATGTAGTCTTTCTACATCTGCAGTCCCCTCCTGTTTCAATTACAGTCATGTTTCTTTGACAGGGAGATTCAGATGCTCCCACACGTTAAGCAGTAAACATTATTGTTTTTGAGACATACTTCAGTTCTTGTGGTCCCAGCCCCCTCCTGTTGCTGTCACTATACTATATTATCCTTTTAAGGAGATACTATCACCCTCCTAAACACTAGATGTGTCACGCTTTATGTTTCTGATCGTTACCTGCATGTGAAGCCTTCCTGTAGCCCCATTTCCTGCCTGTTGGGCTATTAGCCTTATATTCTAGAGACTCCATCAACTCTTTTGAAAATAGTAACATTGCATGCACTTGAGATACAGCTACACACACCATTCCTGCAGCTGAAATCCCTTCCTGTTGCAACTGTTGTCACCATTGTCTTTATTTTAGGCTTTAATGATTTGTCACATGGAAAAATGGATCATTTTACAAGTTTGAATTTTATACTTTTTAGCACTGTATGACACATTACAAAATACAGTATGGCTGTTGAGACCACACCCCCATGGTTCTGCAGAGTTAAAATAAAGAAACTATTTTTTTTATTTATTTTATAAAAGCTCCAGTATGCAAAAAGCATCTCCTGTTTGGCTGTAGATAAATGGACCACCTCCCATAAATCATATGAAAGTATTATTTTTAACTTTCACAAGTTAAGAAGATTTTGGTAACACTACTTTACAACTGCCAGCCAACAGTTTTTATTCTTCTTGAGGTACAGCTGGTTGTACAGCTTATTATGGCCATAATTGTATCATGTTGGGGCCACTGTCATTTTACTAGACATTAAGAGCTCACCCTTGTCATCTGGAGAAAAATATTTATCTATTTGTTGGTTTCTTTATTTATTTTCCTTTTTTTATCCCTGCATTACTTGCTCCAAAATGCTGTGGGGTGCATTGTCTAACCTACTTCTCAGTTGCACTGTAGTGCTAAAACTGAGAAAACATTTTTGTAGTGCAAATCCCCATTCTGTATATAATCCCACATTTTTTACACAATTCTTTGTAACATTTAAAGCACCTTTTATTTTTTTTTCCAGAGAGTGAGTGTGTGTGTGTGTGTGTGTGTGTGTGTGTGTGTGTGTGTGTGTGTGTGTGTGTGTGTGTGTGTGTGTGTGTGTGCATGCATGTATAGATTTTTTCCTTTAGTTTTCTGGACTCTAGACACACAATGAAGACACTTTAATGGTGCGTGGGAATCACTGTACTCTGACCCTAAAGTACCACTATCACCATTGGTCTGTTTTTCTCTCTTTCACATTCCTCCTTTTTCTCTTTCAACAGGAGAGGACTGCAGCTGCAGGAAGAATGCATAACCAACTATTTCTCAGCAACACTAAAGGCTGCCAATTTACTGGCAGTCTAACCTGTGTCTCTCTATACCTTACCAAGTTAATCCACATACATTGGTGGCAGCATATCTAGTGACAAAGCTAGATCTTTTCTTCAGGTATTGTCGCCACCATTATCTACATTTACCCCCTTTCCTGTTCATCTAATCATGCAAAACTGAATATGCTTATACAGAGAGAGAGAGAGAGAGAGACACACACACACACACACACACACAC